>NW_013666144.1:483529-489895 GCF_000517525.1 Limulus polyphemus
CCTCTTGACAGTCCTCTTTGTCCTCTCCGATGGACCAGGACGACCCGGACGCTGCTCAGTTGTTTCCTTACCGTGTTTCTTGAACAGCGCGATGATTCTGTTGACTGTCGAAAGCGGGATTCCCAAATTCTGTGAAATTTGCCGCTCACTTATTCCACCATCTGCTTGACTAACTATCCTTCCTCTAACAAAATCTCACAATTCGAGAGAACCTTGAGTTCTAGACATGTTGTAGCACAAGATAATTAGTGTGCGGACCATTTTGATTTATATAGTGCTCTGTGAACACAAATTAGTTAGCATCAATCAGTTAAATGACGAAATATTAGGTGTCTATTTACTTCTGACCACTCAGTGTACGTAAATAAAAGGATTAATGTCACTTGCTTCTTAAGTTATCTTAATTTTCAGACACGGAAATATTATGAGTGAAATTTTATTGTTATTTATTGATGGGTTGCCAGGCAACTGG
Organism: Limulus polyphemus; assembly: GCF_000517525.1. Taxonomy (NCBI): domain Eukaryota; kingdom Metazoa; phylum Arthropoda; class Merostomata; order Xiphosura; family Limulidae; genus Limulus; species Limulus polyphemus. The sequence continues at coordinate 484,002 of NW_013666144.1, forward strand.
AAGTTATCAATATTTTAGTTTGTGAAAAACAAATTTGTAACAATTTATTCTTTAGTAACCAAAATAAACATTATGCTGTCACTATGTTTCAGGACTTAAAAATATGTTGTTTTTAACTTTTTAAAACACCATGTGAAAATAACAGATTAGAAAGTCTTCAAAGAAAATCTACACACCTACACTGTTAAACAAATGCATCTGAGAGTAAATTTAAATTTTAGTGGATATAACCTAACGATACAAAAAACGTGGACCTAAATTATCCTATTACACAGGCTCAGAAATATGCTATCATATATATATACAGGTCTTTTCTGATCAGCAAATACAATTTTGTACACTACGCTTTTTAATGTATTTTATCGCCCACAGATAAAATACTATATTAGATAATTTTAAACAATTTAAAGAATACAGAAACAAGATAGGTAGCTTAAAGTGAAAATGTAATCGCCAAAAAAGTAAACAAACAAGCCTAAGGTTTGAGTCATAGTGTTGACATTATTTTCTCAAGCTACAAATCCCTATTTTGACTATCCTAAATATTACAGCTCTTACACATGTAAAACACATTATTTTACACATTATTTTCTCAAACTACATGTTGGCAAACATCATAAACTGACTACATATCCTCTTTTACTTAACTGCTAAATCTAAAGTATCATTTAACTCAATTTCAGGCTATTTGAAATTCAATACGTAACAATAATAACAAAGAAGAACAAATGGGGGATCCCTATTATGAATCAGTACCGTAGTTCATAATACTGTTATCCAGAAATTTCTTTAACGCATTTTCTCATCATCATATACATATATTCTTATAAAAGATAAACTTCAAATAGGACATTGGCCTTTTAATTAAAGTATTTTGTCATTATCAGATATATTATTGATCATTTAAAGACTTCCGACCTATATTGTAATTATTGAACTCCTCAAATTTTTAGCACCATTTTAATATTTCGAACAATTGGCATTTCATTAAAGATACAATGTATTTTCAACTTGAATATACGAAATATAAGCAAATGACCTGGTCAAGAGACCCCACGGTTCAGACAATGTCACCCCTAATTGTTAACTTTTTACCGTAAAGACGACAACAAGTTAATAACACCTGCCGCTTACAAAGGATTGACTATCACCTCTAACACGCCTACAACTGAAAAGTATAGAACGTGTTCAGTGACATAACGCATGCTTGAACCTTGGATCTTTCGATCCGCAGCTAGTTCAACTAATTACTAGACCAAGCCACTACTTTTAAAAAAATAATGTATATTTTGTTTCACATAGTTCGCCCTTAGCGTGGGCTGGTCGTTAACACGCCGGACTATGAATTTTAAAGTCCACGTCTCTTTGACGCAAAACAATGCTTCGCACTTTGGGCCGTGGGTGCGTTATAATAGTGAAGATCAAATCCCAATATTGGATTAGTATAGCCGAAGAGTTGAAGATTGGCCGTATTGATTAGCTAAAATTACGAAAGGCTAGCACAGACAGCCCTTGTGTAGTATTGCGCGAATTTCAGAAACAAATAAACAAACCCTTGAGCTGGAAGAGTTTCAGAAGATGCCAAACCTCATCAATTACCTGAAGATATATGTTAAAGCAATAAAGAAAAATCAACAGAGTTTCATCTAAAAAGAATCGTGATCAGATATTGGAAAGAAAGACACCAAAAGTATCGTAAATACCTTAAATTAAAAAAAGACTTATCATACACAGGCTAAACGCATTTTTATAAAACAATAGAATTATTTAGAAAAACGTTTCGCATAGAATATTGTTTTACAAATACAAAGCCCAGTTATTTTCTCAAAAGTAGACATGAAGAAGTAAATATTATGCTTTCTATTCTGTGATCTAATATAGTCACATATTTGTCTGTGAGGTATATCATGTTTTCAGATTACATATTAGATTCAAAGGGAGATATCTATTGGCTATTCATCGTCAACACTTCGTGTCAGCTGTTTAATATCATTAAAACTCTGCAACATAAGCAACTTAAATGAATTTAGTTATTTACAATCTTAATTTTTTTTAAAGAAATCATACAATTAGTTAAGGGTCTAACTTTCTAGCTTAAAAAACACAGAACTACTGAAAAATTCTCTTTCTTCATCGTACAAAAATAAAAATAGCGACTTTAAATTACATCCCTTTATCGTGCAGAAATAGAGAATCGCACTTATAAAAACGATCCAAGCAAGCATAATAACAGCAATAAAATAAACTTTCACGGCCGATAAAGAAAAACGAATTACCGAAAGAGCTTGCATTTGACTCCAAATTCTGCCTTTTTATAGAGCAAAAACGTTCCAGCTTTCCCGATTGAGCGAATTGAACACGAGAATACAATACATACTGCAGTAACAACAATACTGAGACAAAACCTGGAATTTGTTACACATTTATAAGAAGACCTCTAGCTGGCACACCTAATCTCTATGCTGTCACGTTTTCTTTAAGGGGAAACAATCTTCTCCTCAAGTAAGATAAATCTGTGTTGTCGTTGTTGTTTTTGTAAAGCTGCTTTACTTGTTCTTTTTGCCACTTCTCTGATACATGTCAGGCAATGAGGGTGGTGCAATCGCCCCGGATAACCTCGGACACAGGGTGTAGCTATATCTCCACCCACACAAACAGGATTATGACTAGTGTTTTGGAAGGCGCAGCTTGTCATGTTGCACGCTGTCAGACAAACACTTTCCGTTCTGCGACACGAATCATCATATACTAAACAGCTAAAAGCAACATGACTCTGACCTCTTCTTTCATATGACAGTAACGTCAAAGAAAAAAATAATAACTACTGACGTTTATGTTATTTTTGACCAGTTCATAGGAACACGAAGTCAACAAGTCTGTTTTATTTTTTACTCTTCTTACTTCTCAAACAGTTCGTCAGATTAATGGATTTATTTTTATTTATTTCTAGATTTAAAAAAGGCAATAAAACTGAAATACAGATTTATAGTGACCTACAACAAGCTGTTCTTAAGAGCCCGTCGTTTCTACGTGACAGGATTACGAAGTGTCCGAATACATTTTACAAATAACCGCAGATCACTGAAAGAATAACACCAGCTTGAAATTATCTGACGCATGGGTATGTGACCTGTGCGAGATGAAAAACAGAACACGCGTGATGAACAGGGTCACGAGACACCGTATAGAAATATACGCTTGTTAGAGATCATATGAAGGTTTGGCAAAAAGTAAATGTAGACTTACAGCTTGAAGAATAAAATATAGTGGTATCTTATGTTTTACTGAATCTGTATAGGAGCTATCAAATTGTGTTTTGAAGAGCAAAAGCAGAACAACAAACGACATCAGAAATACTACACTGAAACAAACATGTCCAGATATGTTTTATAACAAGCAACTAGTAAAAGGAAATTAACAGCACAGTTAAGGTTATCAGATGAATGTATGAAAAGTCACGCTAAGGTCGACAAAATGTGTTAATTTGTAGCGAAATTACTTAAAACCTGAAAAAATATACCATTAAAACCGAGCTTCTGTGGTGATCCTAAATGGGGAGCTATCAACCAGTATAATGATTAAAGCCGAGCTTCTGTGGTGATCCTAAATGGGGAGCTATCAACCAGAATAATGATTAAAGCCGAGCTTCTGTGGTGATCCTAAATGGGAAGCTATCAACCAGTATAATGATTAAAGCCGAGCTTCTGTGGTGATCCTAAATGGGAAGCTATCAACCAGTATAATGATTAAAGCCGAGCTTCTGTGGTGATCCTAAATGGGGAGCTATCAATCAGTATAATGATTAAAGCCGAGCTTCTGTGGTGATCCTAAATGGGGAAGCTATCAACCAGTATAATGATTAAAGCCGAGCTTCTATGGTGATCCTAAATGGGGAGCTATCAACCAGTATAATGATTAAAGCCGAGCTTCTATGGTGATCCTAAATGGGGAGCTATTAACCAGTATAATGATTAACTAAACATAGCTATTTATAGTTATTCGTCTAACCTTTTCATTCTGAGTTTATTTTACGACAAAACTTCTTAGTAGCTTAGGCCCTTAGAAACAGTTACTATATATATAGAAAATAATAATAATACTCAAAACCTGTTGTTTTCTTCTAAACTTTACTTGGTAATACCAAAGAATTTTCACATTTACGTGTGCTTCGGTTGTTTGATGTGTTCAAATCCGTTAATGGCCTTCCATAATATCAGTCAAGCCTCTAAATAAAAATATGAAACATTTTCGTTCTACTTCGTCGCCCATATTAATTTAATAGCAAGTCATAAAAATAATGGACACGAAATAGGCATTCAGACAAATTTTCAACAATACTTAGTATTATGTGAAATTCCAGTTTCTTATATCATGATAGGTATAACTTTGTGAAATATAACTCACAGGCAACTTTTACCTGAAATGAAAAAAAAATGATCATTATGACCTGGAGTCCTTGATTTTATCTCGAATCGCGCAGAAACGAACGCGAATATTTTATAGCTAACCAGAAACAGTAAACAAAATGTTGTTTCACTAGAGGCATACACTCTTGGCCAAAATGTTTGCATATTGTTCTATATTGATGTTATTGTCTACATGGACGGAGTAGTTATTGAATTAATGCCCGACTAGTAACAGAGAAGGTAGCGTATGATCGGAATATTTTTGCCGTTTTGGTCTGTGAAAGTTGTTTTGAGCATTTGTTCGTCAAAACAAGCATAAACACATGTTTTGTATAAAAGGGTGTGCTTTTGGTATAATCTTTTTAGAAACAGATCAATACTTTGTTCAGACAATTTATCTGGTACTTCATGTGGAGTCATGCCTCGTCACGAGCCAGAAGCTATAAGGCGTCAAATTATTCGACTGTCCATAAATGGTATGAAGCAGATAGACATTGCCAGAATAGTAGGGTACTCACAGTGAAGTGTATCCAAAATCCTGAAACGTCATCGGTCTACAGAAACATTGCTATAGGAAAGACTACTGATAGACGCTGAAACTATACTGCCAAGGATGAATGTGTTTTGATTAGGTTAACAGGTCAAGGTCGAAAGAAGTCTTGTAACACCTTACGACAGGAATGGCATGAACACATTCATTCCAATGTATCCAGAAGAACAGTGAATAGGAGACTGACCAAACAAGGTTATTTTGCAAAAAGGGCAAACCGATACCAGAATTTATCGCCGTCATCATGTTACTTGGGCAAGACAGCATGGCAACTTACAGTTGGGACACTGGTGACATGAGATCTTTTTGGATAAGTCCTGTTTCCGGTTTGTTGGTAGGACTCATGTTCGTCGTTTTTCTGGAGAACAGATTAGGAAAGACTGTCTTTCCCACAGGGAACATACAGGAGGTGTTGCAGTACTACTTTGGGCAGCTATTCATAGTGGAAAACTGCTCTTCATGTCCTTCTGGGAAACGTCAATGGCGCCTTTTACAGATATCACACGGAGACGATATTTCTGTCAGATGTCAGGGCAAGGTTTGGCAATAACTTTGTGTTCCAGGATGTCAATACCACTACCCACAGTGCATGTATTGTACAGGAGTATCTCGACAACGAGGCTGTTACAAGATTGTCATAGCCAGCAAAGTCTCAAGATTATAATCCCATTGAGAACTGTTAGGCAGAACTGAGCCGTAAAATTGCTAACCACGACCCTAAACCAGCTATTGTAGCTGAGTTTCAGCACCTTCTAGTGGCAAGATGGGATGAAATCAAGCGGATTACATCAATAACCTCATCGAAAGCATGCCACGAAAGTTATTAGAGTACAAGGTGAACCAACCAAGTACTGAATATTAAATACGAATTTATATAAGGTTACAGATGCTATTATTAATAATTTGATGATAAATTTTGTCAATATATATATATATAT
>NW_013666144.1:490188-494560 GCF_000517525.1 Limulus polyphemus
ATATATATATATATATTTGTATATATATATATATATATTTGTATATATATATATATATATATTTGTATATATATATTTGTTTTGTTGTGATACGTGAAATCATAAATCGTTCATGATGTCCGTAGCACTAGTCTCATTATACAAATTACATATTTAGATATAACTATATTTGTATTCCATCTTAATAATCATGATCAATTTATTAGAAAATATGCAACATTTTGGCCAAGACTGTATATGAAGCATATGTTGCGTCACTCTAACACAATGCACTTTTTGACACCAATATTATAGTTATTCAGTTTCTCTCTACATTATGCATTTGGCTATATACCTTATACAATGGATATATTGTGGTAGCGGAACATTAGCAAAACATTAGTGAATTCATTCATCTAGCCGCTTAAACTTTCAACAATTTTTATTACTAAATAGGATTATATTTCTAAGCTGATTTCCACAGCAAAATTGCATCTTAAGTGATTGGTTTTCACCTTAAAACTATCCCTCTTGGAGTCTACTTCTCAGGTTACTTTAAACAAAATAATTCCTGAGTAAAGAAAATCATTTAAATGTGTAGCAAGTAGTCGTTTTCACATTTAGACACCCTTAGTTTCATCAATAGGATGTCAAATTTAGCTACAGCAAGAAACAAAAAGAAAGTCATTTTCTTACCTTGTAATCTATCAAGCCCCAAAACTTAAGCCCCTGTTACTGTAAGGATGGTGAGATCCTAGAAACGACTGAAATGTGATAGTCCATATAATTTTCAACGTACATTCGCTGAGTGAGCAAGATATGAAAAACATATAAGTCGCATATCTACTAACAGCAGGAAAAGGGTTATTATGAACTCCTAAGATTTCGTAACTTATATCATATCATAGGATGTTTCAACAAATTACAAATGTATGCTCAATACCTTTGAAAGAGCTAACACATGTATGCGAGGCATTTGAGCTGGAAAGTTCTTTGTTATAAAAGAAATATAAGCATTACGAGCAAAACACTTGAAATATGAACACCACAACGATAGAGCCTGTAATTGGAGGGTGCATTGTCTGGTATTATTTATGAAACTATAAAAAAAGCATTCCACAGACCTGTAAATAATAATAGAGAACGAAAGCCGTACTCAAAATAAGGACATCCCTGCTGGTAATTCTACATAAAGATATCTTGTTCCAATAAATGAAAAAAAGAACAAATAGAACCAGGTCATGTATGCTCTAATTCTTGGATTTGTTGGCTCGTTCTACAGGTTTTTGGAAACTCCTACAGGCGAATGAATAGTATCTGACAGAAATAGAAAAAATACCAGCCCTAATCGTTTAAAATCACGACTAACTATGTGACGGTTCATTGAAGCCAAATTTCGCCCATAAATCTCTAAAACTCTCTATAAAGCATTGATTAAGCAATCTTTTTTTAATATCTAACAGAATACAATCGCCTTAGGCTTAGTTTGAGTGCTTTACAGCTTAATTTCAATCACAGTTAGAGATAAGATACTTTAAAACATGTTCTTTACTTGATTAATCCAGGTTCACGTAGTGAAGAGTTGTAACTTTTAACTTTTCATCGCAATTTCATTAAAATATAAATTGTTGTATTCAATATTTAACAATACTTTTCATTGTATAACACATTAGGAAGAATTCAGCGACTGAGATTTATAAATTGACTAGCATTTGTCAAAAGTCCTGTTTGTCCTTCGAGGTGAAAATTGAGGATTGCAGCATTCTTAGTAGCCTGAAACATACGCATGGTAGTTGGTGTCGGGTATCCGAATCCTATCCGGTCTTCATTTAAATTTCTTCAAAAAATATCTAACTTCAAATAACTGAGTATCCCCTTGAAAAATCTATAGTTAAGCTTCTTGTGGAATCCGTCTTAATCCATACACTTCAAACCTTGACTCCAAATGGATCTTTAGTAAATCAGCTTTTACACGTCAAAACTAGAACATTGATATTAAAGGAGCTCTTATAGAGTCAATTTCAACTGATGAGCTTAATTACTTTGACCCTTAAAACATCTCTGATGAGATCAGCTCAACTCTTAATAATCACTCATCTCTCGTAGTCTCACTTTCAGCTGTATTGTTTTAAGTTCCCTTGTTTTATACTTGGCATTAGTCGAGATATAGAATACCTTGTACAATTCGACCAGCATCAGAACCGCAGTGAAGCACTCGTCGCTCTATGATTATCAATAAATGATCGAGAAATTAACTTTGTTTAAATTAAATGAATAGTTTACCTAAATTTCACACACTTTAAGTGTTTCTTTAAAAAACACAGAGTACAATTTTCTGAAAGCAAGGCTAACTTTGAAGTTTTAAGTTTAAACTCGTTCTTTTGTATCTAGATGCGTGCATTTGTATTGATTAGTTTTAAATTTGTAAACTTTACATGCTTATGAGACTAAGAACACTTTTGAACTAAATGTAATGCATCAGGTAAGAAAAATAGTTGTAATGTTTGAAATTAATGAAAATCAACAATTTTCAAAACATCATTGATTTTCTTTGGTTTCAAATTATCATAACCTTAAATCCAAAGACGTTTCTTCAATAACCGAATGTATTTAATTAATAAATCTAAATGATAAAGTTGTTCTATTCAGAACTCAAATCATAAGAATATTAAATGTTTAATTTCTAATTATATTTTCTTTGTTGAAACAAAGATATATTTTCGAAAGTCTGCATAATTATAGATCAGGATTATCACAATCAATCATAAAAAGGTTTATTTACGATCTTGTATTCTATTGTGTACAATAAAAAGACATTAATATAGATTTCTCTTTTTTAATGCTTTAGATAACTCACCTTACAATATAAGCTATTTAATAAATGGTGTTCAGAATAGATTTTCGGTTAATAATCAAGTTAATATTTAATTGGCAGGCAACCTTGAAAACGTTTGTAGTGAAGAATAATAAAATTCATGAAACGCAATAGGTGTAGCCATCGTGAATGTTATTGGGATGGAAACTTGTAAAGAAACCTACAATATGCATCGACTGACCAAAACACATCATACAGCGGTAACTCTGTGGGCAAAGCACAGATAGCCCATTGTAAAGCTTTGTGCTTAACAACAAACAAAACAAATTATACTACATTTACAAAATAACGGAATATTGGAAAAGTTTATATATACATGCGAAGAAGTTGTTTTTATATTTGCTAATTTCAGTCTGTGATCATAGTATCCCAAGCATAACATATGGTACTACAAGTGTTGTATTTGCAACACGAGATGTGTGTGTGTGTGTTTATGTTTCTTTTGTTGGTAATTCAAATGGAAATGCTATTTCAGATCAAAGGTAACTTTATAGTTTTATCACTGATCTTACTGTTCTTGGAATAATAAAGCTATTTTAGAATATATATTTGTATACAAGTGAACATTTCTACTACTTTGATATATTATTCACTTTCAATCTTCTGTTGTTCGATAAAGTGCTCAGAACTGGGTAGTTAGATTCTTCTGAATTTTCAATAGGATGTTTTTTTTAAATAATAAATTTAACAACGTGAATACTAAAGATACTCTGTTATTCAATTTACCACTTGTCACTGAGTTATACTGGCCTTGAAGGGATCCCATTCCTCGTCAGTAGTTGTGTATAACAGCAAATCGAAAAAAATATATAACAAATTATGCTTCTTATAGTGGCAAAGTGTATAAACCATACAAGTAATATGCGTGAATAGTTACTAAATAATACACAACTTATAGTAACCATACGTGTAAAGCTCTTGAATATTTTGTTCATATGCTTTATTTTAGTGCATTACAGATGCTTTTAAATATCACAAAGTGAATATCAAATTTAAATTAATTTTTTATGCAAATGTACATTAAATCAACGTTCAGCCGAATGAAAAATGTGGTTACTTTCGGTTTTAAAGTAATTAAAAACATAGGAACACGGATCAACTTGGGACACCAGGAACATCCAGAAAAAAAATTTCAACAAGTTATATCACAGTCATGTTAAGCAAAGTGCGGCGTCTTGTAACAGGTAAGAATTTGCGAACACAAAGGTCAGTGGCAACATAATCATAAATGATTTCTGTTTGGAAAGCTATAAAAGTCACGTGTACAACAAGCTGTTTCTACAGTAATTAATGCTATTTCACAGGAAGAAAAACCATTCAAGTCACTGAACGCAACTCCTGTGTATTTCTATGTGATCGAACTGTTGAAATGGAATCTAAGAAATCCATGTCCTCATGCTCTAGATGAACTACAGAAAACACGCAGAAAATAGGGATGTCCTCTGGACATAAAGTACTTACAATGGCTGGAGACGGCTTAAATGGGTAATGAAGAAAAACTTTAATATAAGTTTAACA
>NW_013666144.1:495471-501891 GCF_000517525.1 Limulus polyphemus
AAATGGAATCTAAAAAATTCATGTCCTCATGCTCTAGATGAACTACAGAAAACAGGCAGAAAATAGGGGTGTTCTCTGGACATAAAGTACTTACGATGGAGACTTTTGAAATAGACAACACCACGCAGCAGGACTATTGTCAAGATGCATGGTTGTCAAATAGAGCATGCACTCTAACGACGTGGTGAAGCACTAAAATCGTTTTCGTGTAACACACTTGCCCTGTGTATAAATGATGTTATGAAAACTAGTTATGTTTAAGATGATATTCTCGTGAAACCATAAACATTATGCTTCAGTGTTAGTTTGATAGCATACACAAGATTGTTTGTTTTATATAATATAAGTAAATTGTAGACCCAAATTAGACATTCAAGCTTTGAAAACAATCCAACTAGACAAGTGGAAAAAAAAGTGGCTATTAGAAATAATTAATTAGGCCTATTTGGTGACATATTTAGATTATCAAGACCACGCTAGAATACTAAAGTTCTTAATGTGTAGTATCTGATATCTGAAAGTTCTAAAATATCATAAAAATACAAATTATGGAAATATTATGAAGAGAATAAACTAAACGCTGCCAAAAATGAAAGAAACAAACACAAGTTAATAAACAAACAAACTCTTTAGTAGTATTCTTTAGTCACCTACCGGCCAGGTGCGGGATGCTTTCTTACACACGTCTAAACAGTATAAAGAAAAAGTCAATTTTGTTTATTTCCATAATTCGTACAAAATATTAAAGGTGCAGTATAACAGAATTCAATGATGCACACGTCACTGACAATTCCAAAATAACATTTGTAGAGTAAACAAACCCCTAACTAATATAATTTTATACTAATGCCAGAGCAGTCCTTGATATGAACTCCATTCTCCCCCCGGACGTGGGAGGAAGGGGATCTGACACTGGGCTAAGGTGAAGCAAATGTCTAATCATTGGTGTATGGGGGGATCTGACACTGGGCTAAGGTGAAGCAAATGTCTAATCATTGGTGTATGGGGGATCTGACACTGGGCTAAGGTGAAGCAAATGTCTAATCATTGGTGTATGCAACTTTACCTGAGTAAAAAAAGAGCAGTACGTTTTGCTTACCTTTCAACGTTAGGTTAAAAAAGAATATTATGCTTCATACAGAACACGAGCACGGAACTTTATAAAAAATTCCTGATTATATTCCTGATTAAAGATATATTCTAATCTAGTCAACTTCAGTCATTACAAGTGTGTATATATATATATATATTAAGTAGACTTGTATGTCACATTAATGGGCGTCGACATAATACAAATAGGGCTGCTCTCTGCCTCTCAGGTATTTAAGAAAATTCACTTCTAGAAACGGTACACCTGTCAACTCCCACGTAGTCGCCCTAAGATTTACTATTCTGTCATGAGGCTCCATCTTGTAACGTATTCATTTCTAATCAGTATGGCAGATGATTCCACCGACAAGATCAGAACAGACTGCACTAAAACTTCAGACAACATCACAGTAAATTAACCCTAGTTAACCACAGTATTCATTACAGTTGTATGAAATAAATATTGATTTCCAGTTTTGAGAATAAATGTTGCTTGATAATCAGTATGAATAAAAAAAAGAGGAAGAAAAGAGAATTAGGAACTGTTTAGTATTCACTTGAATACCAATATTCTAATAGGAAGAAAAGAGAATTAGGAACTGTTTAGTATTCACTTGAATACCAATATTATAATAGTTTCGGGTAATACCATCTACTTTGGAATTATGAAACTAAGTTTATATTATGAACTACGTGAAAGAACAACTAAGGAAATTCTTATTGTAATACAAATTAAAACGGAGAACAGGTTTAAGATCTATAATCATTTATTTGTATTAATCATCATTCTCATGTCTACGTTCTCAACTGTACTGTATTAATCATTATTCACATGTCTACATTCTCAACTGTACTGTATTAATCATTATTCACATGTCTACGTTCTCAACTGTACTGTATTAATCATTATTCACATGTCTACATTCTCAACCGAATAATGATTAATACAGTACAGTTGAGAACGTAGACATGTGAATAATGATTAATACAGTACGACATGTGAATAAATGATTAATGCAGTACAGTTGAGAATGTAGATATGTTACATTACAGTTGAGAACGTAGTCATGAAAATAATGATTAATACATTACACTTGAGAACGTATTAATCATTATTTTCATGACTACGTTCTCAACTGTAATGTATTAATCATTATATTCATGTCTACGTTCTCAACTGTAATCCCAACAACATTTTATGAGGTCTTGCCATTTTCAAAGATTTAAGTTAGACCTAATTCTACAAACTAAGTCATCAATTATCTGCTGTGGCTATTCATGGATATGCTATTAATCCTATTAAAATTATTTTTCTAAGAAAGTTGTCTCTCTCCAAAATATTGTCATTAAATGCTCAATTCTTATTTCATGAAATGAGTTGTTTCTAGTAAATGTTCATTTCAAGAATTCGTGAACCTCATAACCCTAGATCTTAATGCTTAGATGCATGTTTTTAATTCTGATATTGTATGCATTGTATACTATAAAAACTCGCCAATAATAAATAACAGAAAGTTTTCTCATGAATTTTTGCCATTTTTATTACATTTGCAGGTTTTGTCACCTTTAGTTATGAAGCCCACGAAATGGACATGTCCCCCAAAAATATTTTTAACAGTCATTAAACAATGCTATGAGATAACATTTTCAAATCTAGAACACCTTATGTTTAAATAATGCAACGTAAAGAAAAAAACTTTCACAGCACAGGTTGAAATATAAGTACCATTATTCTCAGTCCCTAAACAAGATTCAGGCCAAAATTAGTTTGTATTTATACGACTTTGTAAGTGTCCGTGATCAATACTTTTATATACTACAGCCGTTGATTTATATACTAGTAAAGAATCAGTTCTATATGTCTCTTACGATAAAATCCGGAGTTCGATTCCTTGCTGGGGACACAGCAAATAGCCCGATGTGGCTTTACTCTGAAAGAAATTATGTGTCTTTAAATAATTTCGTATTTGACTGATGGTTTTTCAAACTTCCCACCATACTTAACGTGTTTTAATGAAATTTATTAGTCATTTATTAATTATGCTTATGCTTGTTTTCACTTCTTATAATATCTTTAACGTGTTTTTCATTTATAATTTTTCCATTTTTACAAGAAAACGAGTATATTTAAAATTTAAAAACATGGTTTACGCTAAAGTTGACAAATCCTGTGAGGATAACAAATGAGATGAAACATCCCATTGAAACTAAAATTATCTGAACACTTAGCTATCTCAACTGGTTCAATATGGGCTTCCAGTCAAAAAAACAGTATTAACAGCATTTTCAACAAGACTTTATTTTTAACGTCACAACAGACAAAACTTTTCGCTCAACAACCGAGATCTTCAGACTGATCGGGGCACAATACATAAAGCCTTAGTTCGAAAGCTATTTATAACTATTTATTCATTAGGCGTGAAGCTCTCAAGTCAACGTTGAAGACGCGTGAGTCCATTTCAAGCTGTATCTTCCAAGTATTGAGAACGTTTCAAAATCATTTTAATACGTTTATAAACAACTTTAAGATCAAAGAGACAAGTTCTATTTTACAGACTTGTTACATTTTTTTTCTTGAATGTAAATGTATCAAAGTTCGATTGCTGTCCACTAGTGGGAAATAAAATAGATTGATAGTAAATGAAATTCGCAAGCTATCAAGTGTATAAGTATATTCTAACGTTTTGAGTTTTCTAAATCAAGTAAAAACAAATCACGCTGTAACTGTTAAAAGGTATCAGTTAAGTGTCGGTTAGCTCAGCTTTTAACCCAACTATATGTGAATAATTTAAAAGTTACGGCCAAGAGGTGGTGAGGCATTAGAAACTAATTAATCTGCCCATTTCGTATTCAAATTCAGTTATGTAAAAACAGCGCTTCAGATCTATTTTTTGTCTCCCTCGAGTCACCTTTCATACAACAACAAAATTCGCCCGTTGGGCTATAAGAAGAGAGTTAAAAGATTCTCTGAAACGGTATTTGTAAAGATAGTATAAAACTTTAAAAGTTGGAATTTAAACGTCAAAAAATAGTATAAATCAAAAGGTCTTTGGGCATTGCTTTTGGGAGACAAAAAGTAAGTAGGACACGCTGGTTGTACACACCTATGATTTCGAATCCGAAATAGACAAATTAAGAGGAATGCGGAAAACAAACTTTACCCAGCTGACTTTTATCACAAAGTAGGCCTATTGATTTTTAATGTTTGCTGAAAGTGCGGAGATAATTTAAAGTTATCACATCTTCGATCCGCAGCCCGGCACGCATACCGTTAAATCACACTAGAACACTCGACCCTGCGTATATTAATATCGATATAAGACGACATAAATAACATCTACTTCAATAAAGCTATTAATAACATAATTAAGACCCATGTTAAATTGATCGATATGGTGGACAGAAACCTTAAACTAAAAAAGTCATTTGGACAAAATGAACTGTTTCTTAAGAACTGTCTGCTCAGCGAAGGATTGACATCGATTAAAAAAATGTGTTTCTTTTATCAATTTTCACCTTTAAGTTTAATAATGATTTCTTCGACTTTAAAGGCAAGATGGCAGTCAAGAAAATTTTAGAACCTTGAGAATGTCACACTGGGAAACTATTGCTGGGAAACTAATACAAGACAGTTTAATAACGGAGATCTATATTTCTTCTAAGATTTCCCAGCTATAAAGAAGAATCGTTTTATCTTGTAAAGAAAACAAAACTAAGCCTTCTAACTACATTTGGTTTCTATAAAAATGTCACTTGGCCTGCAACCCCTCACACTTCTAGATAACCCCCACCCTCTCTTAACATAATAACGCTTTCTACTGGCAGCGAAAGAAGAGGGGGCAAAAAAGAGCTCGGAAGCTCTTCTTCAGAGAGAAAATAATATCTTGACAAGCGAAAGCCTACTATGACATCATTATCTTCACCCTTCACTCACACCGGTCATTAATCATTACAGAACGGCCGAAACAACTAAAGAAAGTAAATAACATTACTCAAGACCATTAGCTTTAGCCTTTTATTGTAGAATATAAGTGATGTCACAAACAGATTTGCGAATCTGTATTCTTGGCACATGTAAAGACAAAACGTATGCACACAGTATGGCACCTTATTTTCTAAACGCGTTTGTCTTGCACTGCTGCTTGTTTCATTTTTGATGTGAAAAATCTGAAAAGGTCAACAGGAATTAGCCCAGCGAAGAATCTGAATAGAAGAGTTTTTCCGCAGAGTAACGAGAAATATTTTCTACTTACATTAACATGCAGAAGCAGCATACTATACTCTAATAATAATCCAAACTATAAACTAAGAGAAAAGGAGTATATATATAAGCATAGATATACATGACGTCCTTTTTCATTTTTAAATAGCTCTATTTGATGCGCCTACATACTGATTGTTTCTTTCGTTAACTCGAAAGTAGTTTAACAACAGCTCGTGATTCTGGGCTTTTCAAACGTTAAAAAAGAACATTAGCTTGTTTCGAAGAAGAGAGGTCTTTAGCTAAATCACTTCCTCTGGTATGCCAGACTCGTGGTCTAAAGAGGCAGTTCCCAATAATGTTGTTTGTTCCACTTGTGCCGTTGTTTATTGTAAAAGATAAAAATAAAAGGAAGTATGAAGAATGAATGACGTTTTTCAAATAAAACTTAAACATCATTTTGAGACTATGAGAAAATAGTATTTATATAAAAGAAAAGCAGTGTTAGCAAGACTTAGTACTCACACGCACTGTGTATAAGATAGTGCCAGCAAGACTTACTATTCAAACATAGGCACTGTAAATAGCATTACTGGCAAGGCTTAGTACTCAAACATATGCACTATGTATACAACAGTGCTGGAAAGGCTTAGGACTAAAACATTCTCTGTACAACATCGTTTAAAACATGGTAACATTGACCATTTATTTTAAAAGCACTATGATTGCATATTGACAGAGAATTTTTTTGGAAATTTATATCCAAAATTCAACGATCACAGAAGTTCTGAATAGCATATTTTGTATTCAAAAGAAAAAGTCACACTTGTATATATACTTACATGTATATGTAAATATATATATTTTGTAAGGTTTTTATACTAGAGCCTGAAGACGACAATAGCGCGGTGATGTTTGTACTTGTTTGTAGTTAAGCAGGAAGCAATGAATTGATCTAGCTGTGCTGTGCCTTCCACGGGTATTGAAACCCAATTGTTAGCGTTATAAGTCCGCAGACATACCAATGAGCCACTTGGGGGCATAACGCAGTGACGCGACTCGTATTGATATTGTTGCGTCAGCGAGATCACGTGACTAGTATCACGCCACCCGTTTTCTAGAACTATCCA
>NW_013666144.1:502164-513536 GCF_000517525.1 Limulus polyphemus
GTTTGTTGTAGCGCGACTGTTGAAAATAAGTGTATCGGTAAAGTTATATTCAGAAAGAATAAACCAGTTTTATTAAGAAAGGACTTGTGTCGCTAAAGTTTCGTGGGAACGAAGTTACGGAAAATCAACTAACGAACAG
The DNA here is from genome assembly GCF_000517525.1 of Limulus polyphemus. Taxonomy (NCBI): domain Eukaryota; kingdom Metazoa; phylum Arthropoda; class Merostomata; order Xiphosura; family Limulidae; genus Limulus; species Limulus polyphemus. Next base: position 502,304 of record NW_013666144.1, read on the forward strand.
AGACGTAACAATATGTTTGTATCTATTACCGACACGGTTTGATTCCTATCTTAGGAATTCTTCAAACTGTGCTTCTTTTTCTACTATTCTAAACTATTTCGGAAAACAGAAATTAAATAAAGGACTTATTTGGTATTTTGCTTTACTTTTTAATTGTAGAATAAGTTTTAGATCTACTCATATTTAAACATACATACAGTATACAAACATTATTACCTGTGGTGTTAGAAAAGAACACCATCAGCTACTGACAGGTTCGTCCCTGTTGAACTTCTATGTATAGACTTTACAAAAGTCAGTAGAATCAAGACGTTACAAGGAAAACTTTCAATAACCTTCGAAAAGAAAATATTATTGGATGCAGCAGAGATGGTATGTAATCAACAATTTAAGTTCAAATCCTGTTATCTACATACTTGAAACGTTAATGTATCTTATATTAGAGACACTCCACACAAAAGTTACGTCACATAATTCTATATTCCCCTTTCTACGTTTCTCTTTGGCCACATAGTTGTGTTTAGAGAGAGAGAAAGAAATAATCGTTAAGAAACGATAGAAACTAAAGAGTCAAATGTTAATCTTAGAATTTATTTATCGTTATAGTTATCCAATAGGAGTTATCAAAACTACTATATTTACATGCTAAAAGTTTTCATTATGACCTGTATTTACAAAAAGGCTGTTCATTTACATGCTGGTTGCTATTATTTATGCCTGTGTCTATGGATTTTTAAACAACATTAGATTATAACGCTTTAGCAATCGAACAGAATACTGAAAGTCTACTAGGAAGCCAAATAACTTTTATAAAAGGGAAAGCAACAATTATTATTTTATACATAATATGTATGAATAAGCTACGTACAAGGAACTACATACCTCTTCACACTTGAGCTTCTTACAATTAGTCCACTCAGCTCTGTAACAGAGAACTAGTAGCATTACTAATATGACTGATATGTACCAACCATGGTATTGGGTACCGTGCACCCATTGCCTCAGACAATAAGTAAAACAGATGTTTCTGATCGTGGTTACCAGAGTTTACTATTCAGCTGTAAAAACAAAACAGAAAACATTGCTTCTCGTATGATTGTCCTGCCTGTATATATGTTAGTTGCGAATAGATTAATTGAGATTAGGGACAAAATAATCAGCACCATGAATGGATACACTTATATAGACGTACAGACAGACAGGTATGTAGAAAGCGTCCAATTCTACGAAAAACATTGGTCCATATTCTTCATAAAATCAAAGTAAAAGTAACTACAACTCAAACAAATTCACTTAAAACTTAGAAATCCTGCATCATCAGAGGAAATATGAGACACTGTCTTTAAATGAAAGCGATATGACAGCAGACATCTCCTAACGGCACAAAACTGCAATGTGATTTAAGATAAAGTACCTTTTAATGTCGACAAAAATAGAGCTGATTCTTTCATTAAATCTTCCCCAATGGGAAATGATCAGTATACATTGGTACCTGCAAACAATAGTAAAGTTCTAAATAACAGACAGAAGAGCACATATTTTATACACGAAAATTTTCAGTTACCCGAAATTCCAGAGTGTTTTATTCCTTTTAGCAAAATAAATATAACTGTAAATAGATCATAAATTTGCTAGGAGTTTATAATTACCTTAAGTTTATGATATCTTTGGACATTATAATGTTCTAACTCATCTTGTTCGCTTATACTACATTCACTGGTTTCTAACAACGTACACTTGCCCAATAATTGTTCTACCCGCCTACTGTGGTTTCCAAATAAAGTACAGAGCTTGCTAAAACTACTGACTTCCAAAGGATTCAAAATATTTAACCACGATATACAGGGTGGTTTATATGTATTGCACTAAATTAACCTTTTAGACACTATATAGCTAACATTTAGGTCAGAAACGATATTTTTGAGGAATACTGAGGATGGAAATACTCGAAGTTCAGAATTACCTATATCGAGCAGTATAAATACAAAATAAAGGCTAAATATTCCTGTTATTTTGTTTATTCTGCCATCTAGTGGTGATTATATTAATTAAGGAATTATTATATCGAAACTCTTGGCAACCTTTGAGAAAAGCGACCGATAGTCACTGATGCGTCGGACATTTAAAAGAAGTACTTTAAGCCGATTTTCTGATTCAGATGTTAATAGATTTCTCTTCCAACACTATAGTTACTTTTGAGTTTGCGCTTAGACTCAACATCTCAATTAAAAAGCATGCAGAAACGTTGATGTAATAAATTGTTTATAAATTTGGAGTTTTATATCTAACCACAGACAAATATCCATAATAATTCAGTTATTAATATGGAAGTCACAAGACACAAGTAGCTAAAAGCAGCAAAGTCAGTGTTGTCAATACGTCATAAGATATTTTAATTACCTTCATTTGAAACACCATTAAAGTTTTAAAACCGGCCGTCTAATTGTCAAAAGTGAAATGGTTTTTTGTTGTCTTTGTCGTATTTTTCAGACACGCAAAATTATTTAAACGGTATTACATATATTTTTCGTTTTTCTGTTAAAATATGAATTTACAAAATGAACAAAATCATTTTCCAAAAAAGGCTTGGTGGTTAGGGCACTCGATTTGCAATCTGCGAATCGCGGATTCGAATCTTTTCATCGAACATTCTCGCCAGTAAAGCCTTGGGGGTCATTATAATGTGACGGTCAGTCTCACTATTCGTTGGTAAAAGAATAGCCCAAGAGTTGGTGGTGGGTAATGTTGACTAGCTGCCTTTCTTATAGATTATCACTTCAAAATTAGGGACGGCTATCGAAGATAGTCCTCTAGTAGTTTTTCGCGAAATATAACAAGAAGACAAACCTTTTCAAAAAAAAAAAAATTAAAGGCAAAGCAGCAACAGAATAACACCAGGGTACAAATTAAACGTTGGGAAAATAAAATGTTTCCTGGTTTTGGAGTTGTCTAAGGAAGTAGAATTCATATGGCGGTTAGGATACACTGTCTACCTACCTTAACCTCCTATTTTCTACCTCACAAGCTGCAACAACAAAAAAAGGATTTGGGTGCTCACAACGTCCCACATTTTGTCATCTTTCACTGTCTGCAGCTAGTTGTGAGAAGGTCGCAACCATATAAAAAACAAACTACTACTGGAGATGATATGTAAAAACCCATCTCCTTACGTTGGCATTACAGTCTCCGCTATAGTATTATCATTTTCAGTGTCGTTATAGATAGTACGAAATGAATTACAGATGAAAAGGTTAAAAAATATACTAAAATCTTCCCGCCAATATTTTTCAGTATAGCAAATAGAGGTTAAGTCTGGTAGATAGTGTATCCCCTCCGCTTTGTGGGACCTACTTTTGCAGATACTTCTAAAACAATTTTTTTTTATATTTCCTTCCAGTTAACTTGTACCTCGTTGTTATGTTATTTTACGTCATTCTGTTGTTATGATATCTTTACATTTTTATGTTTTGTTTTTTAATTTACTAACTGTTTATTAACAAAGATTTAGGCAGAGTGTTATAACGCTTTCCTTACTTTTGATATTTTTTGTTTGCTGTTAAGCACAAAGCTGCACAAAGCTGCACAAAGTGCTATCTGTGTTTTGCCCATCGGGGTATCGAACTATGATTTTAGCGCTATAAGATCTTAGGTTTACTGCTCAGCCACCAGAGGGCTTCCTTTTGATACAAACTTTTACTTAATTGTATTTATTTATATAAATATTATTATATTAACAATTAACCAGAACCACAACAACTCTAATGATCATCACTACAAATAGCAGAACATAACATTTTTGGACAAAATTTGTCTTTTAACTAAAATGTATAAAATTTGTATCAAATATACATTATTATATAAAGTACAATATTTTCATCAAAAAATAATAACTGTGAATGTAGCACCAAAATAGAGGTATTAAGTAATAATCCGGATGATATTAAAATATTACTATGAAATAGTAAAGAACCTTAGGACCCTCCAGTATATGTATCCATTATTATAAATAATTATAAAAACAATGAATAAAATAGATATAAAATGCAGGTATTAAGGGGTCGTTCTCCTTCTATTCTATCAAATCTATCTGAATCAGAGTACAGTCACGTATTCACAGTTTGCACTATTAGTATTACTGGCTGTCATCCAACCAGTTAGACAATGCCACATCAACATAACGTCATAGTATTGCCAAGAGCAATGTATGAATACACTTATGGCTCTCTGAATAGAAATGCCTCATAATAACCGTGTAAAAAGCCGATTTTTTTTTTCTTGTAAAGGTTACTTAATGCGACAGATTGAGACGAAATTTTATGTTTCCAAAGGAGATATGTAGAAACTGTGAAATAGGTATGTTAAATAAGTAGAGTTCATAATAGAAATAGTCGAGATATAAAAACCAAACTCTTTCAAAATTATGTTACGTGACTCAGCATGTGCCTGTGATATACGGCAATTCAGTACAGAACCAGCCAATGATCAAGTTTTAAGTTCAGATGTAAATGTTACCTCCAGAAGAGTACGATACACATTAGCAGGAAGTGTGTAGTTACTGAAAAACCACTGCTTAGGGAAAATATCCAAACAAAATGGGACGAGAAAAGCTTGAGAAGGGTGCTCTTTACAGACGGGTCTAAATTAAAACTGTTTGACAATGATCAACGATAATTTGTTTGATAGAAACGACGAAAACAATATCATTGTCAAAGTACATCTAAAGCGAAGCATGTTGGGGGACCAATACAAGTGTGGGCTGCATCTCACCCAGTGTTATATTGGAGATCTACAGAAAATTCATGGCACTCTGACCACTTTCCAGTACAGCAGATTCTTACTTCGGAAACAAAATATGTTGAGCTGAGACTCATCTTCCAGCAATGCAGTAATCCCTGACATTTGGTAAATGTAGAGAAACCATATCTAGAAGTAAAAAAGAAATTGGTGTAACACTCACAACCACGGCATGGCTTTTACAAAGTCACGATATGAATATTATTTTAAAGCTTTATGGGCTTGTATGAAAACTGATAGGGACAAATGACAAATAAACAACTTGGCTGTACTGTGGGGAGTAATACAGTACTTCGGGACATAAAAACACATTGATAACTTATGGTAATATAAAAAGAAAGAAAGTGTACTGCTCTGCTTAAACAAGTACAAAGTCTTGATGTATTGCGCAACACATTTGCTTTTCTTTTGTATTTTCTATGACATTTTGTACTGACGATAAAAACTGACCATTTGATAATTGAAATTACTCAATGTTTGTAACTCCAGTATATGAATCACTCGTGCATTTCAATAATTATGTGCCTGGCATGGCTTAGTGGTTATGGCACTCGACTTGTAATCTGTAAGTCGCGGTTTCTAATTCCAATACCGAAAATGCTTGTCCTTTCAGCCATAGGGGGCGTTATAATGTGACACTCAATCCTACTATTCAATTAGAGAAATTCAAGAGTTGGCGATAGGTGGTGTTGACTAGCTGCTTTTTCTCTTGTCTATAATTTTTAAACTAGGGAGGGCTAGCGCAGGTAAACCTCGAGTAGCTTTGTTCAACAAACACATAGAGAATGCTTATTTCTGGTTAATGTGTATATACTAGTTATTTCAAGAATTTGACCATTTCTCGCCAAGAAGGTAAATCTGTGCTAAACTTTGATGTCAAAAGTATCTGTAATTTTACCTTAATTGCGATTTTATAGGAAAAGGTATAAATGGTTAAGGGACATAGATCAAGACCGCAAACACATTTGTTTTAGTACTCATGACTGTAGATGACAATAAATAAAGTTTAAATAGTTTGCATACTACATTAACAGAGGACATTCCATGCCTTCTGGTAATAACTTACTAACGATATCTGGCAGGCTGTCAAAAGTAAGATAAGTATAGAACTGAATGAAGATATTTTCTGCAATCATATATTTTAAGGAGTTTTTATATTACTTAGATGTCCTTTACGTTTTTGTCACATTATTATAACAAAATAGCGTATGTTAATGATAAAAAATTAAAAATCTAAAAAAAAATTAGTGCTACTCAAAATTACTCATCCTATAACAGTTCTAAACTTATTGAATTTCCTTTTCATGACTAAGAAAATAATATTTCTTTATTCAGGCATATTCACATAAAATATTCATATTTTTCGTGCACATATTATGCATTCAGCTGATATTCTTTTGCACAGGATATGAATAGTCGTAAACTAAAATTAATCCTCCTGTCGGGCTTAGATTACATTTCACAGTAAGCATTTCATAGAAATACTTGCTTGATCAAACATCTGTGTTACTGCTCAGATGAAGGAGGGACGGTACAGATGTTTGAACAAGTTAGTATGAGCTGGAGGTTAATCTCCCCTTGAATATGCATAATATAAATGGTCGCTGACGTATTCGTACCTGGATAATCTAAAAATGTCTGACATCATACTAGGGACTTTGTCCGACTTAACAATGTGTTAAACACAATTATTTGGACCTTTATGGAGTGAAGAAGTTGACACCCACCCACCCTCTCTTCTTCTGCAGCCAGTCACCCTACAGACGAAATGCTATTGGATAAAAACCAATGTTTCTTTTCTTACTGGTACTAAATATTTCCATTCTTACTAGTTTTACAAATGTACTTAATTCCTTTGCTTTCCGTGCTCGATTTATTTTTCACAAAAAAAATTCCTGAATATGCTGTGGATGTTGATAATTACTTGTTGAACACCAGAAAACCCGAAACCACATAAGTGAGCTTGAATACCACATTCGTACAAAATATAAGTGACTCAAATGGCAATGTTGTAAAGCAGAGAAACATCTATTTCTATAGTAAAGTATGTTTCTATTGGAAGTTTCTTTGTTGTGTAAAATATAGTTTGACATTTTAACATTGTAAAAATAAAAAATAAAAACTTGTCTTTAATATTTATTTCGTGCATTTGTAACAAATCAGACAGGTAGCCAATATAAAAATCCATCTCACCTGTTACTTAAAAAATTTAAAAATGTCCAAGTGATTTATATCCATATAAATGTAACATCACGACGGATTTAGCATGCAATAAACGAAACTAATACTTTTCATATCCAGCATATAATTAAACCTTCAATACTCCTGGGATATTCTGGCAAAAACTTTTACTACTTACTGGAATTATTTTGCATTATCCTCAATGTTTTTCCATCAGGATATCATTAAAAATGTCGCTTCTTCTGCACTGTACTGGCTAAGTTTTATAAACACTGCTTATCATTACACCTATCTATCTATCTTCTAAAATACAGAAGTTCTAATTGTTTATTTTATTTGGCCTGCAGGTGAATAGGCGTGTTAGCCTTAATTGTCTTTCAATACGTAAGCACTCAAACAGGTTCTACTCCATCATACATATATATATATATACTATTGCTTGTGTACTACATAAACAAGTAACTTATTTCAAAGAAATGTCTACTTCTTGTTTAATTCTCTAGGAATCTAGTATTGTATGTTTCTAAAAAAATTAAACTATAAAATTAATTAAGTAAAATAAAATCGTGCAATTAGATATAACAAATTATATGAAAGTATTCCAATTGTAAAAATTAGAAAAGATAATTTTGGAAGAATATATTACCTGTATTCTCTGTTTTATTTGGAATTACTATATTAAGTGGGTAAAGACACTCCTTATTAAATATTCGGATAGATATTACCTGTATTCTCTGTTTTATTTGGAATTACTATATTAAGTGGGTAAAGACACTCCTTATTAAATATTCGGATAGATATTACCTGTATTCTCTGTTTTATTTGGAATTACTATATTAAGTGGGTAAAGACACTCCTTGTTAAATTTTACTTATTTTTTTTCTATAATTTGGAACGTATATGGAGAGTTGAAATATTTCCGAAACATTTGGGAGATATTTACATAAATAAGTATCCGAATATTCTATTATAATAAAAACCCAATCTTAACTTTTAAAATTAGCTAAATACTGCAATAAGCTGACGGATTAGAGAGAATTGTAGTAGGAATAAGGATACGTGAGCACCTGAACTCTAATCATTAATGAATTTCCTGTTGTTCTTTTTTTTTTTTTCGCTATTGGTATTCTTTCTGCTTCTACGGTTTGAAATATATCTGGGAGTCAAAATATCCCCAATACCCTTTTTGGATCTGCTGTTGCGGGTAAATTCCTCCAAAGTTATATGTTTAGTAATTGTTACAACTGGCACAGCTTTAAATTTGTTGTTATGTTTTTCCAGGCGTTTCTATATTACTTAATAGATCTTGTGATTTACTTTTATAACTTGAAGTACTATATTTGAAGAGAAATATAAAGTATAGTCATAGTTAAGCGGCAATAATATTTCACTCTCATACAAATAATACAATTAAGTTTATAAATATAAATATATACATATAAAAATATATATATATATATGTAACTTTCTGTGTATCTAGGCTTAATGAGGCTGTGTAAAAAAGTTAGTGTCACATGTATTATTGATAATCGGTTACTTTATACGGCATATTTCACATAAAAGTATGTTATATTATCAGGTAAGGATGTATCAGACACGTAAGTTATCAATGCATTAGAATTTGAAATGCTGTGTGTACACGCGTCAAACTCAACCAAGACTGGATGAAACTGAGTACAAAATGTTCAACAAATACAAACACTTTTATGTTTTAAGTAAACAGCCAAATCAGGTACTTGATAATCCAGGGACAGATAAACAAGGTGGGCTTTCCTGGCTACTGTATGAGGTAATACCACACAGAGAAAACTAAAGCAAACCTGTCTGACGTATGAATAAGTTAAACAGCTTACAGTCTGAGGATAATAGGGTAGGTTGAGTGTTGTTGATTTAAAACAGGTTCAGGACTATAATGTTAGACTCTCGCGAATCTGCATTTTCACTTCATCTAAACCCTGTTCATTATCATAACGTTGTCATTTGAAATCAGAACATTACCTTCAGTCTGCATGTAGTAATCTATACTACACGTGTTTCTCAATCTTATTGGTGTATTTATTTTATTGTTGTTGACAGCCATCTAGTGATGGACTGGCAAACTCCTTAGCGCAGTAAAGACGTAAAACTTATACATCACCCATTTTCAAACTTAAATACATTACTTATAATAACAAAACAGGCTACAAATGCATTTAACTTGAACTTTTGGATATATATATTCTGTCTAAGATAATAATTAACGTTTTTTAATAGTTTGATACGGACATAGAAATTAGCACATAAAAACGATGAATACAATTTAATAAAGAACAGTCCCATATCTGACGAAGAACTCAGCACAGAATCCGAAACGTCGCCTACAAAACTAGAATATAGAGACAGGAGCAGTCCACGTGAAACTATTAAACATGTCAACACAATGCCTGAAACGTTCTTAAAATAATTAACTTTCTTTCACTGTAAAGCATAAAACGTTATCCCGTATAAGGCAAATCTATTGGGTCCTTTGTGGCAACAAACTACTTTATCTCAGCAATAAATTTGCTCAAATATTCACGAACTATTTCATCAGTACATCCTAATGGGAAATTTATCCAGTTTAAAAACTTTCTGATTACATATAATTTCTTCATACAATCGAACATGATTATTCAGAATTCTGTGTGCCCGATTAAGCAGAACTTTAACCAAATTAATTTTAAAAATCGCTGGTACGAGAATATATTACAGTATTAACAACTATATATAACAAAATTAAAAATATAAAATGGCCCTTACAATGTTATACTTTTCATTATTATAGTCCAAACGACACGTGATCAATAACGGTCACTTTTCCAAAAGTCATTCTTACCCTGATGATAACGTTGTTATTTGTTTTATGTTTTAAATAAAAGCTTTTAATACCCATATAAGCCGTCACTATTGTATATTTACTTCAAGTGGGTTCCTTGTTATCATGAATGTTGCGTTTTAACCATTTTATGTTATCCAGATCCACTGATGAACAGACAGAGAAGTTAGAAATATCCGCAAAATGCAGATTACGGAAATATTATGTAGATAATAAACTGGACACGGACTACAAAGGAAATAAACAAAGTTGGTTGCTGGGTGAGATACACACATCCAAACAGGACAAGGATAGTTCTTATTCATGTCTACACAGTATAAAGACGTAGATAATTCTGATTTGCCGCCAAAATTCAGGCATACCTCACTGGCTATTCCAAATAGCATTTACAGCAGAGAAAACCCCAAACTTACAAGTTTGAAAATAATAAAAGTTTGAAGGAGGCTTGAATGGGTAACTAAGAAAAAATTACTACATGTTTAACATAGTCGTCTTCAAATTTTATTGTCTCAAAGTGGGTTCATCTTCAAATCATAAGTATGAGATGGGCTAGCTTCTCCCCAGGAGGAACCAGACATAGGTCTTAAGTGCATTTCTAGACATTGGAATATGCAAACTTTACCTGAGTAAAATAATGAAGACATCTTTACGACCTTTCGACATTCAAATTACAAGAATATCTTACTACGTGCAGAGCACTTGAATATATCTGACTAAATATATATTCTAAACTAATTGTGGAAGGGTTCAATTCAAGACTATTTAATTCACTCAAAGTATAAAATGACTCAAAATTAAAACATTATAGTGAAATTCTAAATCCTGTATTGACTGGGTAAATTCAAAGCTGTTTTTAATTGTATATTACTCTTATATTATTGAAGCATTTAACCCGAAACCAAAAAGACTGTTGTTAATGTCAAACTTATAATCATTTGGTCGCACAGTAAAACCTATTTTGTAGACTTTATAAATACCTTATAATATTGCTGTATGGGATCCACATAATCCACTTAAAATCGCTTTCTGATATAATATGATCTTGCTTCAGTTGTAGATCTGCAACTTACTTTCTCTTACTATAATTAGATCTTCATATACTTCAAAAAAGTTACTTATATCACGTTGAATTTACTTTTGTAACAATAAGATCTTGATATACTTCAACAAAATTACTTATATCACGTTGAATTTACTTTTGTAACAATTAGATCTTGATATACTTCAACAAAATTACTTATATCACGTTGAATTTACTTTTGTAACAATTAGATCTTGATATACTTCAACAAATTTGCTTATATCACATTGAATTTACTTTTGTAACAATTAGATCTTGATATACTTCAACAAATTTGCTTATATCACATTGAATTTACTTTTGTAACAATTAGATCTTGATAT
>NW_013666144.1:514599-520916 GCF_000517525.1 Limulus polyphemus
CTTTTTTAATAATTAGATCTTGATATACTTCAAGAAATTTACTTATATCACATTGAATTTACTTTTTTAATAATTAGATCTTGATATACTTCAAGAAATTTACTTATATCACATTGAATTTACTTTTTTAATAATTAGATCTTGATATACTTCAACAAATTTACTTATATCACATTGAATTTACTTTTTTAATAATTAGATCTTGATATACTTCAACAAATTTACTTATATCACATTGAATTTTCTTTTGTAACAATAAGATCTTGATATACTTCAACAAATTTACTTATATCACATTGAATTTATCTTTTGTAATAATTAGATCTTGATATAATTCAACAAATTTACTTATATCACATTGAATTTACTTTTGTAATATAATCATTCTATTTAAAAGAACTTTACCACTGCTTTATTTGGCTTAATTATAACTTATATTTATTCTAAGATCAATAAGAGTTTGGTATTCTTTAACAGAAAAGATCTACGTTTTATTTCAAAAAGAAACCTGTCTAATACTTCGTCAATTCGTACCAGTTCACAATGTAAACATTCAGACGAATCTGGCTAAGAACTATATCACAATTCCAAGTTACACTAAGCCTTCCAAGATTTCCACGCCACCAGAGTTTCTAGCTTCCATCTCTTCACACATAATCAACAAGCCAGATAATCCACTGAGTCCAGCTCAACGAGTTATCCAGAAAGCTGGTCAATTAAGACTAGACAAATTATGGTCTAATTCTTCGAACGTGTAAGACAAGTTACCATGCAAAAAATCAGTGGAGTTTAAATTCGAACATAACCTACTCGTCTAGAACTTGTACCTAAGAAAATTGCACAAAAGAAAATTCATGATGTAGATATGTCCATGCCACAGAAGGGTTAAACTTATAAGAGTTCCATATCACATACACCAGTCTCCGATGTATGTGTACAAAAATTAAGATTCTAATAGCTAGGGAAAGTTATAAAGTTGGGTGAGCAGGATACATCCCATCTGTATAGAGTACATTAGCTAAAGAATGCTTATCAAACAACAAAACAATAGAAAACTTTTCTGCTATAATGGTAGCATTGTAGGATATTCCAAGGTTCCTTTCATTGTTTTATGATTTAAACAACTATATGATAGTAACTTCGGAAACATAAATGAACACAACAATAATGGCGAACACTAGTTAATAAAGAACAGCTGCAGTTAGTTATAGTCCTTGAATAAAGGTGATCCTGCCAAAGCTTGATCTCGATAAACACACGCATACACTAACTGAGGGCAATAGTAATATAATACACCCATGCTTCTGTATGTTGTAGTTCTATTTATTTGTTTCTTTATGTTTCTATATTCTTCTATTATTTTTTTTACTTTAGCACACCTTTTTCTCAATGCCTTATATCCAGTTGTTCTATTTATTTGTTTCTTTATGTTTCTATATTCTTCTATTATTTTTTTTTACTTTAGCACACCTTTTTCTCAATGTCTTATATCCAGTAGTTCTATTTATTTGTTTCTTTATGTTTCTATATTCTTCTATTATTTTTTTTACTTTAGCACACCTTTTTCTCAATGCCTTATATCCAGTAGTTCTATTTATTTGTTTCTTTATGTTTCTACATTCTTCTATTATTATTTTTACTTTAGCACACCTTTTTCTCAATGCCTTATATCTACAAACATCTGTTCCGTATATTGCAACAGGGATGGTTCGTTTGTTGTGTTTAGTGTAATTTTCAAATCAAAAATATCATGTTTCTATAAAACATTTAATAGATCATACGCTTTTCCATCCACCTTTCTGAAAGACGTACAACATCTAATCGTAAAAAGCGTCTTTTATTTGTAAACTAATGCAAATGTTGCACTTAAACTATTACAAAAGGATATACTTTAAATGTTTCAGTATTTCTTCATTAAGATCGTGCATAAGTGACCAAAATATTAGCTTGACTCAAGCTAAACAATAATTCTGTATATTACAATTTTCTGGATCTAAAGGTCTAAAATCCGATATATAATGCTGCCGAACACGTTCCACACTTTCAGTTGTGGGCATGCTATAAGAGTGTCAGTCAATCCCTTTAGTCGATTTAAAGATTCAGGTAAAGCCCTTGTTGCGGTGAGCGCTACTAGCTGGCTGCCCTCCCTCTTGTCAGTAGTTCATAGTAATAGACGGCTATATCTTAGCCCTAGGTGTCTCTGGTCTGAACCATGGGCAACCACACGTGCCGTTCAGGTTGTTTGTGTTTGTCTTTTTAGTATAAAGCTACATAATGGTATATTTGCACTCTGTCCATCACGAGAAATGAAATTCCGGATTTTAACATTGTAAATCTGTAAACTTACAACTTATCCACCATCCAACTTTCTAAAATTATGGTCTTCATAAATCCTTTTTGAAATAAAGTCATTTATCTCTGAAACAGTATTTAGAAAAGGCTCATTTGGTGAACACAAGTTTCCCAAATGCCTTCTCATTGCAAAGAAAAAAAGGATTATTTATAAACACTGATAAATTTCAGTCAAAATGTAGTGCGGCAGGAAGTCGAACGTGCATAAATCTCTAGCGTATTTTTAGAATTAACTTTTAACCCCGTTATTTATGACATAAACCTTGTGCTAAAAACATTTATAAAATAAGCGTTTACTCAAAACTAATTATAAATCGAAACGTATCGAACGTTAATTTGTTATAGATCTTTCATACAAACAAGTAGAGTTTAATAAATAAACGACGCAATGTAATGTCCAATAACACCGGAAAAGTCACAGATGAGGTTATATTATTATGATAACGACAGCTTACTATTAATACGCTAAAATATTAACCTTTCGAGATAATTTGGCAGAGTCTGTGAGTATGTAAGTGCTCAAATAAATTCTTCAAAACGTTCTGCCCGGGCACAATATGTTAGAGTCAAGTGCTGCCACTCGAGTTTACCTATCGTATGAATCCTGTAATAAAGTGCCTCTTGATAGGCTACTGGCCCTTCTAATCACGTATGAAATTAAAAAATTAACACGCTGCTACATTTATGTAAATAACGTTATATTTGATCGTGATGTACACGTCTCTATATTTTTCAACATGTAGAATGATGAAATGTTTGTTCTTACCTCAGAGCTTTACTGTTTGTTGTTTCAAGAGTAGATGTGGGACATGGTTCGCGATTTTTGTCCTTACGTTTACATAAACGTAAAGCTGCAGAATGAATCATCCATGCTGTGTCCACCACAGGGATTGAGCACCAAATTTTATCAATATAAGACTTTAAGTTTACCGTTGGGCCACGAGGGAGGGGAAAGGGGGCAAAGAAAATAGAAGATTTATCTGTTTTTTTGTGTGTGTGTTTGTTTTGTTTCCTTAGGAATATTTTCGTAAACTAATCTATAGACATATACAAAATTCAGACCACTACAGTTATCAAAGTCGATATCTATTTGTTTACAGATTTATAAAGCTTACATGTATTAAGTCCTTGTGCGCTTCTTATCTCACAAAATAAACATAAGATTACGCACGCAATAATCTCGCGCTTAACTGCAGGGGTTAAGAAAATAAAGGTTTCAATATAGTGCACAGAAATGGTGCTCTCTAATTCCTTTCAGTACACGAAACAAGCCTGTGAGTAAAATGAGGACTACATCTAAAAGTGTCAATCAACCGGTCTATTTATCTGACCTTTGGCATTTTAATAATCATGTTGTTAATAGTAATACCTTAGAACAAGTCAGAGGACGACTTTTCTAATGTTGTTTTTAAGAAACATCGTTCATTACACGGACCTTTGGTTTATTTTGTTACACATAGGTGATTAGTGTGCAAAAATTGGAAGAAAGACACTATAAAATTCTCTCAGGCTATTAGATGAACATTTTCTACACATTTATATATGTTCAATTACACTAAATCTTTATTGAAATAAGATAACGAAAAAAGGATATTTCTAAGACCGTATAAGAATTACCAACTTAAAAGCTTTGATGTAAATTATAACACACTACAGACATTTCAAAGGCTCAGCTTGATGTAGCTGCCATTTATTCTGCATTTAATGTTTCTCTTAACCCAAACTTATCTTGTAATGTCTAGTGAATTAGTAAAATTAAAGCAAATTTATATATATATACGTTTAGGAGCGTCTCAAGAATATTTTCAGAGAGGTTCGTTTCTGAAATAGATCAATAACACAAGTAAGCCTAAGTAAGCCGTGAGTCAGCAGCAGTTCAGTACATAGTCCATAAAAAGGTTAATGCCATATTTAAGAAACGAACGCGGTTATGAATATAACACCTTCAAGAGTTTTTGCATTACTGTATTTAATTTTTCGTGATTATCAAAATACATTTGAGGCTCAAAACGGGAGGGATCATTCACACACACCCGACGACCTCCCTGGAGACCCTCATATATAATATACAGTAAAATAATATTTTGATTATATTATATATATATATATATATATTTGTTTTACTTCATACAATAAGTTAACAAAGAACAACGAAGAATACCTATACATACCTGAATTGAAGTCTGTTTAATGTTAATGAATGAGAAACGCCAAGAATCGTTGTTCGAGTATCAATTAGTGTCGTTTACTATATATATATCCAAGTAAGTTGATTAACGTGACTAAGAAATTGTTTTTATAAGATAACGTAGATTAAACAACTTTCACTGCGACTGCCCGTTCTTTTCTTCAATCATGATCAAACCTCGATAAAATAGATTGCCGTAAGGTATAGAACAGATATATGTATATATATTTATACACACACACGTGTACGTATGGATATGTGTGTGTGTGTGTTTCATATATGTGTAATAACCTCGTGACACATGTATTAATTTGTTAGATAATGTACTTAGAGCTAGAAGTTATTTGAGTAAAATTCATATTGTTTGAGAAAATAATGATTCACCACTCTTTCATGTTTAATGGGATGCAATTAATCACAAAAGAAAAACGCTTTTTACTCTAATCTTTATGTGACTCAATAAGCAGGAGGCGCTGCTTGTTCAAACTGGTAGATTATAAATATGTGTACAGGTACGTAAAGCCAGAAACAATGACGTAATACCACGTCACAATTTCTCCCATAACTTGCTGTGATCAGAATAATTATTTTACGTATTTTATAAAACTTTATAATTGATAAGTAATTTACAAAAACTTGTTACAGAAGCTAATTCGTTGTTATATCAATTTGATCTAAATCATATATGATGATTTTTCTCTTTACGATTCATATTATTTCGCTTATTAAAAATCAAGGTAAGGAACTTTAGTGAACATGTATGTTTTCAGGTCTCTTAACGTCAACACCGTTTTTACTAGCAAGATATGGTTATTGATAAACAAAACCTTCAAGATCTGATTGGTTCTATGACCTTTAATTCTTGTTTTTATGACCGTTTATATTATTTCTCAAATACATTTTATTGTGTGCTTAATCATCTTAAAAACTTGCATGAATTCCCGATTTCTTCTGCAATCTCATTCTATTGGAGAATCAACGGCAAAATATTGAACCAAGGATTCAGTTAGAGTTATACAGGTAAATTCTCTAAATACGCAGACAATGGGTTTCGAGAGGCGTTCACCCACCATTGTTTATGTTAAACTACTAGTGTAGGGAATTATCCAGTTACACATTCATTTGATTCAATAAATTGTTACAATATGTGTGCTCTCTTGTTACTTCTGCTATTACATGTTGTTTTACATCACAAGGAATTAATCACGACTGTAACTTCTTTGCGCTTTCATTATGAAAAATGTGTCTCCTACTGGCACTATCTTGTCACTTCCGTTTAGACAAATAACATGTATGCTTCTGACACTTTCATGTCATCACTTCCATTATTGCAAGTACTCATGTCTACCTACTGAACTCAAATGTTAATCCTGTTATGGATAAAAAGACTTTTCACGAAGCTTTCTTTATGATAAACAGCCATCTGTGCTTCTATCACTGCCATGTTATATCTGGTATAGAAAATTATCTTAGCTGCTCTTTGGTACTTTCTTGTTACTTCCGCTTTGAAAAACAACCATATAAGCTTCTGATACTCTCACGTTACTTCTGTCATTACAAACAACTGTACCTGCTTCTGGCACTCTCACGTTACTTCAGTTATAAGAAACGTTATTACTGCTTCTGGCACTCTCGCGTTACTTCAGTTAAAGGGAATGTTATTACTGCTTCTGGCACTCTCACGTTACTTCAGTTAAAGGGAATGTTATGTCTGCTTCTGGCACTCACGCGTTATTTCAGTTAAAGGGAATGTTATGTCTGCTTCTGGCACTCTCAC
>NW_013666144.1:521543-522583 GCF_000517525.1 Limulus polyphemus
AAAATTTATTGTACGTTCTCTTTAATCTTATAATGTAATATTTATCATTTTGTATTCCTAAGCTACATAAAACATAATATAAATACAGGTTTATTGCCGGGGCTCCAAAAAAGCTATGACTGAGTATTTTTCAATTCTTATAGGTTATGGTCCGAAATACTGTAATATCATCAGTAAGAGTACAGTTTTTAATCCGTTCATTGTCATAAATAATTCCCCTGAATGTAAAGTGAAAATTAAAGGCTTTACAATATAGTCTTCTACACTTCAAATTAGACTAAAACAATTACAATATTTGACTTCTACACTTCAAATTAGACTAAAACAATTGAAATATTTGACTTCTACACTTCAAATTAGACTAAAACAATTGAAATATTTGACTTCTACACTTCAAATTAGACTAAAACAATTAAAATATTTGACTTTTATTTAGAATAATATGGACTTTTGCTTTGATATCTTAAAAATTCCTGGTCCATCAGGATAGGAATATAACATTTTCAAGTAGACTCGGCTGGCAACCTTGGATTTTATTCACTTTTTAAAGATCAAGGAATCCATCTCCACCCAAAAGATTGTTTTTTCCATCATTACACCACATTTTGTGGTTTGTACTACTGTAAAAACACAAGCAGGATCAAGTGACTTATGCATTATTTTTTTACTTACTTATTTACTTATGCTTTTCCATCAGTAGAGGAAGGGAAGATGATATACATTATCCTATATTACTCAAACCCTGTCTGTTGCTGAAATAATCAGTCAGTTGGAAAACTGCCTCGTATGTATTATAATTCGAAAACCTATCTAATAGTATTTTTTCTGTCGCCAACAGTTAGCAGTCTCCATTTTCCTAATACGAGTTGGTTAAAAAAGTATCGATATAAATAATACACTTGTCTTTGTTTGTCCGGAAGTTTTCTCGCAAATTTCTCGATTAAACGCTACAAATCCCATATCGTTAGAAAGACCTTTGTCCGAGAAGTCCGGATCGCATATTGACTTTTTTATTTAGAATACCTTACCTGCTTTTTGCT
>NW_013666144.1:522689-526479 GCF_000517525.1 Limulus polyphemus
ACGGCTGAAAGGGCAAGCATGTTTGGTGGGACAGGGATTTGAACCCGCGACCCTCAGATTGCGAGTCAAGTGCCCTAACCATCTGGCCATGCCAGGCCTTTCCACACAAACAACATTTGATTCGAGTGTAATTTGCTAAAAAATGAATATTATGCTAAATACAATTTCTATGGGCTTTCTCGACTTATTTAGGTCTAGAATACGCTTATCACTTTGTGAACACACATTCAAACGTTTCTGTATATTCAGCTAAGTTTACCTTCATTACAACTTTACATTTAATTTACTTTGCCATAATTTAGCTTCGGTTCGCTTCATAGTCTGCTATAAAACCTTTTTAGCTACTTTTTTCTTTACTATGGATTATATATATACTCTCCGTTTTTGTGAGTTTATTTGTTTCAATTCGTAAAACCGTTCCATATACTAAACGTTCATAGCGTTTCATACTCTGTACATTATTATAAATATCATTACTTTATATTATTGTTTACTTTACGTATAGTTTTGCTAAATAAAGTTACTTACATTTATCAGATAAACTTACGTCTACGTGAGTTTGTTTATCTGACTACATATTTTTATTTTTCAAGTAGACTAGGATTTATCGATCTGATGCATAATGCATGTAAGAAAGCGAAGCTTAAATGGTGTGCGTGAAAATTACAGAATAAGGAAAATTCAAGCGAAGGGCATGAAAACTACTTCAGATGTTTTGCGTGTAGCGGCTAGTCTATAAAAAATATGTAATTGCTAGAATAGTACCCTTTATCTCACTACCCCTTAAGAGTCTGGGAAACCCTGTTTTTCGACATTTTTTTATAAACTAACTACCTTATGGCTTCATCTCTGCAAGTTTTCGTCTCAAGCAGCTGCTTGACAGATTACACCATCAGTCTTCTTTCCACATTCAAATCAATGAAGTTCTTTACAAGTGTATTTTGAGAGTCCTAATAGAATTGTTAATCGGTGCTCTAGTCATTTAAAAGAATCTTGTGAATTAACCATTTTACTTCTTTTCTGTTAACCTTGAATATGCACGTTTAACTAAGCCAAGTTGCGGCATTGAACGGAATAGCAAAAGTCATCAAGGGATTTCTTTCTCTTGGAACGCTCTTGTGAGATGTGTGGAAGTTGTTTGGTATTTTGAACCTGAACGACATAAACCCAACGTCTAGATCAGTGTTCAAGCATAGGTTCAAGCATAGTCATTCCTAACTTAGTCCAAACATCATACAAAAATCAATTAGGTCAAAGAATTAGATATATTACTTTACCCCTGGAAAAAAAGTCTACCTTCCCAAAGCGATCAAGTTATAGGGTTTCTTTCCTTCTGATACATTCACACATACATGCGAGTAGAAACAATTAAAGTTTTAAGAAGATTTGAATGAGTGCATTTAAATTTTTGTTCAGACAATATATTTGCGTTTAATAGATAGGTGGATAGTTGAATACATCAATAGATAGATAAGAAAATTGGTATTATTTTTAATTAAAGGTTTCATAAATATGCAGTCAGTCTCTAAGAGTTTTATAATTATTCTTGCCTACACTTAAAATTATCTTAACGAATCTTGTTTTATCTCAAGGTTTATCACATCCTTATTTATTTATATAAAACAATTATACGATTAACCATAATTAGGAAAATAGAGATACAAACATTAGCTTTTCATGTCAATCGTCTATAAATATACAAAGACGTAAGTAAATACACTCTGCTGTCTCAATACTGTAGAAAATTTCACTTTGGGCTTTACGTGTAATGCTGAAACAAAAACATATGATCAGAATAAAACACATAAATAGACAGATGAGTCAATAACCGCTAATGACATGAACGTATATTATTTCTGGTTTTATCAGTAGAATCCACCCAAAATTAATAGCTATCATTACTCAGGTCTTTAAAGAGGCAGCCCTGTTGTGAATCATCTTCTTTGATGAATAAATATAGTCTACTAAAATATTGATGTGAACGTAGATTCCGCTGCTTTACAACACCATCAAGCGAAGAACGTGATATATCCTGTAAACTTTAATAATAACCGGCCAACAGCAGTTGCTAAGTTTAAATCTTTTTTTAATCATGTTCTTTCTTCTATGAAGGTTTAGTTCTTAACTGTCAAAACAATAACTTTATGGTATGTTTAAAGATAAATTATGAAAAGTTTAGAAATTGTTTTTGACATACCATGTGTACCTTGTCTTTAATCTGTTAGGAGACTAAATCTTCTGGATAAGTACCAAATGCACGAGACTAGAAGCTGCTAAAGCTATGACTGATAAATAAAATTTGCATCGGCCATAAACCACATACCAGAGCTTGCAAGTTCAATGATTCGAAACACTGAGCCATTGGTGGTTGGCCAAATAGGCTGTTAAAAGAACAACTTTTATTATAGCCTTTAGCTTCGTGTATGAATATGAGAAGCTATTTATACCATGATTTACAACCTAACCTGCTCCAAGAAGATGTAGAAAGACGGAACTTATGATTCTGGTGTTTAATGATACATAACATATATATATATTTGAATATTTAGCAGGACCTATTCATCTTTTAATAGATACCATCATTAACTTTTTTATCTGTATGACGTATAACAATGAATGTCAAATACACGATTTTGCTAATAAATTTACACGTTTTAATCACACTTGGGCCTCGATAAGTACACCCTATAGTTTTACAGGTTTAATTAAGATCTAACCTACCAAGCTCTGTGTTTGAATTATCTCCTTATTCACAAAAATATTATACTAATTACTTGATCTATTCAAACTAATGAGCATAACCATTCTCTAAGATGTCCTTTTTGCTTTGAATACCTAAATAATATTATTACATTTGATTACTTAAGCTAAAACACTGACAGAGATGAACACCACCTGATAGTTGGAAAGTCATTATTTAAATGTCAGAAATCAGAAGTTACCTTCGTTTTATATGAAGTATACACCATAGGCTAGTTAGGTTTACGTTGGAAGAAGTTTGATACTCGTCACCTGATTTGGATTGTGTCAGACCATTGTCATCAGAAAAAGTGAACAAACTAATACGTTTCTCATTCCTTGATTCACCTGCAGTATTTATGAGTGTGTAATCGTTTCCTAAGTACGCTGACGAGTTTTTTATAGGTTGGTTTCGAAATGCTGGAAATATTTCTGGTTATATTTTACAATGACACTTTTCAAGTCAAGGAAAACTAAGTTTTTTTGTTGTTGTTGGGTTTTTTATGGGGAGGAGGCGCTTTCGTTTTAAGATCATTAAGAGATTATAGATACACGATTAGTTTTGGGCTTTTTATTCCTAACGTCCTATTTAATATTTACGTTACTTCGTAGATTGCATTTGATGTTTCCATTTGGGAATGCGCACTCACTATGTAGAAGAGAGGTGGGGTCAATTTGGGGGATATTTTGCCCACAACCAATAGGAACAAAAATTTTTTAAGAGTCATGCCCTATAGATTCATTAAAATAACAGTATCATGACTACCTGAAAATAAAAAATAATACATAGTGTAGCACATATTTTGAGCTAAACTAGATGTAATTTTCTTATAAAAAGTAGAGTGGGATGTATTTGATATCCCGGTCACAATACTGAGCAATACTGAACTGATGTCTATATCTTACATAACGAGATGTTAACAATAAAAGGCAGTTATATAAGCTAATTATTGGATAATGTTATTTGATGTTAACAATAAAAGGCAGTTATATAAGCTAATTATTGGATAATGTTATTTGATGTTAACAATAAAAGGCAGTTATATAAGCT
>NW_013666144.1:527352-535536 GCF_000517525.1 Limulus polyphemus
CTAGGCAAACTTTATTTCTAATTGAAATGGTGGCTAGGCAAACTTTATTTCTAATTAAGATACTGGTTAGGCAAATTTTGTTTCTAATTGAAAGAATGAACTACCTGAATCACTCATTTATAGCTTAGTTGCTATGAAACAAAATGTTAGCAGTAAATTTTAATTCTTACTAATGTGTATGTCCTGGGTACCACATGGTAATGACAACAACTTTTTCACTCTTTTTTTACTTTAACCAAGTCACGAAATGTAAATTGTAAGCACTTGTACATACGTAGATGTGTGAATATTAGTTCAGTCTCTGCCACTTCGTTCATACATTTGAGAACGTCTCTTTGTTGTTGTCGTGATTGTTACACAATCAGCATAACACACCTGGAATACTAGGAAAGATTTGAAAGAAATCAACTCAGTGGCTTATGACCTGTTGGCTCTCTCTTGACACTCCAACTATAGAAGTGTGTATATTTTGGCAGGGGATAATAAACGATATTAAACACAACTTAATGTTTCTAATAGCATTTGAGATTTTATGTAATTATTCTTAATTTTTAGATTCAATATCCTTTGATATATCAAGTTGCAAATACTTACTTCTTCTACCGTGAAGTCTATAAACATTCAAAGTCATAATTTTCAATTAGAAATGATATAAAAAGTTAAAGTACTGACTACTAAGAAATTTGGGAAAAGTTGGTATTATTAATACTAACGATTTCGGTTAAATTAAAGTATTATTTTATAATAAAATTATACATTATGAAAAACAACAAGACAGCAAGAAATTAAATCAATTTTATAAAGTCAAATAAAACAGACCAAATATTCTTCTTCTTCTCTAAACAAAAGTGGCATACATGTGAGCAGTTTGGCCATGTGATTAAGTTTTATATTTTTTGAGCTGGTGAATTAGGTTGGAATTCGTGCGATACCACACTTTAAAGTGTGATGCGTTATAAAAGTGACAGTCAGTTCCTTAGCGTGGATGATAGGGTGCTGCTGACTGGCTGCCTTCCCTTTAGTCAGTAGCTCAAAATTAGGGACGGCTGAAGGTGCCTTTAATAGTTTTGCCATAAACACAAAACACAAGACACACATGTACTTTGGCGCATGGGTTTATTTTCAAGATAATATAAAGACATTAACCAATAATTAACTGAAATAATTTTTGGAAATGAAAATGTGTATAGTTCAATATAATGTTGTTTCAACAGAACTTGAAGCAGAGTAGAAGTTTAATGGACTACAACTGCCTATTAAACGATGAAAACTGGTCGAACTATTGGCTGCTGTGCTTAGGTACAATTAGACTAATACATTCGGATAAATCATTCTTAGCCGAAGTAACTGCTAAATAGAACATATCACAAACTGGATTCAACATAGAATTTGAGACAAAGATCACCACTTATACTAATTTGAACTCGACAGAGACAATGGCTTATACAACAGCGACCTGTAGACAATCACCTTTAACAAACTTTGCAGATAGTATGATGATGTCACAATTCCACTGACAATACCCGCCAATCACTGCACCCGCTGAACCTACAAACAACTTGGAGCTTTACACAGAGGATAAAGACAGGAGTAATATAGTGACTTTCTCCTTAAGACAAAGCATGCGAGTTTATCAGGAAGTACACATCCGATACAAAATTTCTAGCGGAGAAAACAAACAAGAACACTTCACAGTGGTGGAATTTTTATTCAAGTACGATCACCCAAAGACTCCATATTCCTTTGTTCACCCTGGAACTCTCAATCAGCAGTACAATATCATCTGCAACTAAGCAATAACAGCCTTTGTTAGCATTGTCCTCAGAAACATGGACTTTTTCAATATATTCAGGAAATTAAACAAGCCCTGGAAAAAGATACATCGTCAAAAATTCATAACATCCATAAGTTTACATCCAGCAAAATCGGAAGGATTATCCATTTGATGAGGATAGTAGTTAATACCCATCATACAGTTGACCTAATACTTCTACGAGGTTGTTTCTTGGATTACTTCCATTTCATAGGCGAGAAACCATTTCAGAAAAAAAAATTTCCGAACTTTCTAGAAAAATATTATTGATTGTACGACAAGCAACCCTGACCCTATCAAACCAACTTCCCAAAGCCAAATAACAAACCAACCAATTTTTCCACACAGACCAATGAATATCCACAAGAAACACCTTTGATATCCGACAAGCGAACCCAAACAATCATAAGAAGAAGAGCAAACACACACGAGTTGTTTTTTCTTATGGAAACTAAATTCATAGATTCTGAATCACACGCCACAGACCGCCTATTCAAATGGCTTGAAACATCTCCAAGTGATATTCATCAAAAAGTTGGATGATCTCTTGAGGGACGTCACCAAAGATGCTCTCATCTGTTTGACGCAACCTAAGAGTTTTCAAAAAATGTCACATTTCCTGGCAAACTACCTAGCTCATTACCACCTCTCCAAACCTAAGATACTACTGAGTTATGTAGTCTATGTAGTTGCCACTGAGTTATGTAATCTATTTAGTTACCACTGAGATATCTAATTTATGTAGTTACCACTGAGTTATGTAGTCTATGTAGTTACCAATGAGTTATGTAGTCTATATAGTTACCACTGAGTTATGTAATCTATGTAGTTACCACTGAGTTATGTAGTCTATGTAGTTACCACTGAGTTATGTAGTCTATGTAGTTACCACTGAGTTATGTAATTTATGTAGTTACCACTGAGTTATGTAGTCTATGTAGTTACCACTGAGTTATGTAGTCTATGTAGTTACCACTGAGTTATGTAATTCATGTAGTTACCACTATGTTATATAATTTATGTAGTTACCACTGAGTTATGTAATTTATGTAGTTACCACTGAGATATCTAATTTATGTAGTCACCACTGAGTTATGTAGTCTATGTAGTTACCACTGAGTTATGTAGTCTATGTAGTTACCACTGAGTTATGTAGTCTATGTAGTTACCACTGAATTATGTAGTCTATGTAGTTACCACTGAGTTATGTAGTCTATGTAGTTACCACTGAGATATCTAATTTATATATATTTCTGATTATGATATCTTCTCTCCTAATTTAGGTATCAGTTCGGGCACTAACTGAGTAGAATCAGTGAAAGTGGGTTTCTCTCGGGATACTCCCGTTTTCTCCTTACAACAAATTTTTGGTATGGTATAAGATATTTTGATCCCCTCCCCATTTTAGTTGGGTCCCATTGTCTCCTTACTTTTGTTCTGTTGGATTCTATAATACCGACCTTTTTTTCTTCTGTTCTTGCGGGTTCGGAGTTAAAGCAAGGAAGATTCATTCAGAAGACTGAAAAGAAAAATCGACATCACCTGAGAAAACCAAATCTCGATTCCGGTTCGTGCAGCTATTTGGGCGTTCAGGTTTTTTTTTGTTTTGTTTTGTCTTTTGCGGTGTTTGTCTGAGTGAGGCGAAAGTAAACAGATCCCTTTCTTTCACGTATATTCCCAGTTACACGTTGTAAGCCACGAGCAGGGCGAAGAGAAAGTTTCAGTTTTTGAACACCCATATTTTTCTACCACGAAACGAAACTACAGCAAACTTTTTAAAGCCTCAGTGCAGAAGCCGAAACGTCGTCCTCCTTTCATTCAACAGGCAGTTACCGCCCATTAAAGTACTCAAACCTAGTACTCCAACACTTTGATTATTAATATTTACATAAGAATGTAATATGTAAATATGCATCAAAAATCATCTTAAATTGTTAGAGATTTGTATTTCCATAGAAAATGAATTAAATTGTGTAAATGAGAACATTTATAAACGTTGTGAGTAAATCTATTTTGTCATATTTAGATGGTCAGTTTCATTATGTTAGAAAATTACGTTGGTTCAAGAAATCAATTTAACAGAAAAATACAATACCCAATAACCTGATCAATTTCGAAAGGATGAACCTTCTTCTTCAGAGCAAACTAAAGAAGAAAGGTCCACCTTTCGAAAGCGATTGAATTGTAGAATATCGTATTTTTCTATTTGGTCCTTTTCTTACCGCTTACGATAACCCTTTAACCACAGCTCGTCCTTGACTAAGCAAAAGTTGTATACAGTTCTGGTTGTTTTCCCCTATTACATCTAAAATGTTTTATGTTAAGTTATATATGAATACGTATCACCAAAGTTAAACCATTAACCTCTCTGCATAGTGTTCCCGTTCCTAAAGTGAATATGATAGTACAAGTGTTCCAGGATCGTTGTAATCGTCTATATTTTTATCCTACTGGATGTTTGACAGTAATCATAATGATATTCTTCAGTTCTACTCGATGTAGGAGTTTCCATAATTCACATATGCAAGATAAATCTTTCCTTAAACAGCAGACGTCTCGCTAACAGAACTTTGATTTTCCTACTTAGTCATTATATAACACAATTACGTATATTGTTTCATGTTAATCCACTAACCTTAAAACAATGTTTAAAAGCAATATTTTAGCTAGTTGTAAACCAAAACTTCTTTATAAGACAGCCAACGTTAACCGTTGCATGTTTCCATCGTCACGTTGATTGTATGTAAATGTTTGTTGTCTCTTCAACCAACATATTATTTATATATTTTCCCGACGAAAATATTTTCATTCATCTGTCTATAATCTTATTGTAGCTTGTAATGTGTTGGGAATTAGTCAGACTAATAATCAATGGTTCTCATAAATTAAAATACTGTGGATAAGTGTATCAGTACTATACATTATAATTTATATATGTGCAGAATAAAAGGACAAAGAAATTATGTTCAATAAGTCACCATGCGATTTTAGCAAAGCAGAATAAGAGTGTAACAAGTCACCATGCGATTTTAGCAAAGCAGAATAAGAGTGTAACAAGTCACCATGCGATTTTAGCAAAACAGAATAAGAGTGTAACAAGTCACCATGCGATTTTAGCAAAGCAGAATAAGAGTGTAAAAGTCGCCATGATATTTTAATTAGTTACTAATATACTGTAACAGATCACATCTTAAGTCAGATACTCTTGGGTTTCCAATATGCATGAAATATTTCCCATTAGTTTGTTGTACTATAATCACGATTGTTAAAAATAATGTGTGTTGTATGTGCGTGTATGTCATAGTACGGGACTGTTCTGTGTATTATCCATCTAAAAACAACCGTCGTGAATCAATAATTTAATTTATTTTCTGTTGATTGTTTAGCAATCTTTGTCACCTCAGATTTGCATTTTCAGCAGATTCGAAAAGTTATTCAGGCCTCCACTTCTTGTGTCTGTTGTACTGAATTGTTTAATGACGGCTGTTCACTAAACTATTCGTTAGTGAAAGCTCTTTATACTTAAATTCAGTCCAGTTTCTATAGGTAGAACAGCGCGTCCATTTAACAAACAGCAGTACATTTACAATTTAGTCAGGTTTTTGTTGGGTGGAGTGATACACAAATATATCAGAGTCTTTACTATTTTTACAATTCAGTCACATTTGCTTTTCTTCACAGACGTTGGGGTCTTACCAGATTTAGTAGAGCTTTAAAAACGTTCATAAGTCAGTGATATACTTCTATTATTTTTGTTTTTCAAATTCTAGAATATTTAATTGGTAATTTACTATAACTGAATGTTATACTATATACATATATCTATATGTGTGTGTGGGTGAACCTGATTTCTAATATCTCCCTATTTTGGACGTTTTATAGCTTTCATCGAAAAATTTGGTTCAGTATTTTAAATTCAAGCAGTTTATTCTCGAGGATTATTAAGAAAGCGATAAATAATTATTACCTCCGGAGCTTATCTCATATTCTTAAATAAAATTGTGTCTTTATGTTGAATTTCATCTAAATATACTCGAGGGCTATCTGCGATAGCTGGGCTTAATTCAAAAGTGATAGACTATAGATAAGGCAAGGTAGTCAACACAAGCTACCGCCAACGTATGGGCTACTCTTTTACCTATGACAGTATTCGAACTCGCGACTCAAACAAAATACAATATTTTTTTAACATCATTATTCTTTTAATGATTTTATCTTTAAATTATATGATTTCAACTTCTGCATCTAGGTTATTTATTTGTCAAGTCAAGTCAAGTACCAGATTACATAATAAGCAACTTAAAAACAACAGAGAAGTAGAATAAATTTGATAAAACATTTTCTGCTACTCTGAAATTTGTAGTGTTTATTATCTATATCATTTACTTATTTCTAATCAGTCTCATGTCTCTGATAAAAACAAATTACAAAATCATGTCGTTTTTATCTTTCATGCTTTAACGGAAGATGCCGATATGCATTTGTTTCTGAATTACATCTTTATTTACTTAAACATTACATCTACACATAGTTATTTTACGTTTACTAATATTCTGGCATTGGACTATTATTTGTTGCCTTGGTTTTTTTAAACTTCCTTTAATTCAAGTTACAACAACTTATGTATCGAGAAAAAGAAGTAAATTAAAAAGATGGATATCTCAACTAAATGTTTGGTGAGATATAAATGATAAAAGGTTATTTCAAAATGTATACAAGTTAAATGTAATATCAAAGAACAAAAAGTGGAACATTGCGTGCAAAAGATCAAACAACAGATACTGCGCATTACGATTCAACATAAAAGAAGTGTCACAGCCAAACTAGAAAACGAGGTTTATCAACTACACTTAGAAACAGCAAAAGGAAACTATAAAGTACCTTAGATTGAATGGGAAAAGTTTGCTTGGAATATTACAATGAGAGATATTAATAAATATAAGTATGAATTAGATCAGAAATATAAGAAATGGATAAATAAAAAGAAAGATGAAAAACTGATTAAATTGGATAAATTACCTACAAGTTATATTAAGTTCTTGAAGACTCCTAAAATAATAAATAAGTCAGAAGTATATCTTAATAATAATCAGCTGGAGGTGTTAAATAAAAGTTTACATTTTGCTTGTAAGCCGTCAAGCATTAAAAAGGAAGAATTAATAACTTGGATAAAGTGATAGATGAGAACTCAAAGCTGAAATTAAAACTGAATGTCATAAACTTATAGAGAATTTTAACCCTGTGGAGAAGAAACAAAATATAGATACAAAAACCGTAATGTCATTAAGAGATAATAAAGATACTGTTATTTCTAAAGCAGATGAAGAAGTGAAAGTTGTAGCACTTAATAACAGTGACTACGATAAAGATTTGGGAGATTTATTAAATGAGGGTACTTATGAAAAACTTAAGTACAACCCTACAAATACGTATCATGAATTAGTAAAAACAAGTTAAAAACTGTTTTCCTTTTACATATACAGAGTAGAGTAGATTTATTCCAGCTAATTATATTACTCCGATATTTTATGCACTTCCAAAAAGACTATTCTCCAAAGTTGTAGAAGATTCTCGAGAGAGTAAGAATCAACAATATATCTATATACGTAAACGCTTTAACCAGTATTGTTAAGTAAGACTAAAATTTCTAGAAAACCTTCCCACAGCGATAAATATAACCAACGCGACGAGCCAAGTAGAGTGTCTATTATTAGTTCGCTATATATTGGTGTGCTATAAAACTTCGAAAGTTGTAACTGTGATTGTTACAACACTTATCAATAGGAAAACTTAAGATATCTGACCAGAAATATTTATAAATTTTGAACGTTACAAAAGTCAATTAACTTCAGTGGATTCTCATTGGAAATTAGTAATTTTACGAAGACATATAAATTCGTCGTAGAAAACCTTGTGTGTGTGGCCAAGGACAAAGCTAGCTAGCTTCCAGGCGAATCGTACTTACATCAACTCGCTCATCGTAAACCCTCGATAAGATATCAAGGGAGTGAATCGCTATGATTTATAGTGTGTATCATAAATGTTGTTAAGTTTAAAGTGACGAGAAACGTACTGATTGTGGAACTACTGTGTACTAAAAGTTTATATCAAGGAAGAATAGACTGATTTAATCAAGAAAGGACTTGTATCGCTGAAGAAAAGATCAGTAAGTTTCAAAGAGAATTAAATACATTAAAGGGCGATTTACTGTATTTTACAGAGAGAGGATATATTAGGCATGGACCTAATCAGCCCCAGATAAAAAGGAAGCCCCTGACATGAGTGTTAAAAATAGGGGTGATCTAGTACGAAGGAAGCCACAGGAATTCGATGGGAAGGCACCATGGGAAGCATATACAGCACAATTTGAG
>NW_013666145.1:0-1666 GCF_000517525.1 Limulus polyphemus
TTTGTTAGTGTCGAGAAAAACTGTCTTTTTACCGAATATTGATAATTTTAACCTTTTTTTGCCTATTGTTCAGTAGAAATAACTCTCAAATAGCCAAGTAAATTTCAAATATATATATATAATTTTGTTAACAGGATGCATTAAAACTTAAAGGCGTCACTTGCTTTTTCCATTAATTCTGTTTACACTTATGCTACAAAGATTTAAATTTCTTCCCAAATGAATCATCGGCTATTTCTGAGTACAGTCAACCGGGGATAAGCTAAGGAGCTTCCACAACAAAGATGTCATTTGATAATTGAATTTTCTCTAATTTGTTCTTTAACCATTTAACGCGCACATATATCATTTTCTGATGAGGAAAGACATTTTTACCAAAGTCAAAGCAGATATTGTAATTTTCAATGCAACATCCTGAAAGATTTCATTTTGATTTTATACATCCGTGTCTTAACGGTTTGTCCCCAAGTGGTTCAGCCATAAGTATTAAGGCTTATAATACTAAAAACCGGTTTCGATACTCGTGGTGGGCACAGCCCAAATAGCTCATTGTGTAGCTTTGCGCTTAACAACAAACATAATGGTTATTTTTCAAAAATAAAGAAATTTTTTATTTATACAAACTTGAACTATAAACTGTTGTGGGATTGTATCTGAGAGTGTGCAATGCTGGATATAAGTAAATTATACATTGCAATGATAACGTTAGGTAAAATATTTTGAATGATTACTTATACCAATAAAAAGCAAGACTATAAGGACTAGAGGAATACATATAGAAGACATGATAGTGTTCTTTACCTATCTACCTATATATATATATATATATCAAAACACTACTTCCTTTTCCTCAGTGTCTTACATCCTACATCCTATTAACGATTTTCTGTCTAAATCTTTTATTTCTCTGTCCTTGCATCTTGATGTGTTGAACATACTTATGTCCTATTTCAGCATTTTTTGTATTCCTTTTAGTGTAGTTATTATTTCTGTCATTTCTTATGCATTTTTATGAATTGTAGAATGAATTATTTTCTACTTTCCTATTAGAAGTATCTTAGAATCATTCACTCTATTTGTTATAATTTTCCTTACAATTTTTCCCCCTCTCTCTGGATAATATTACAATTACAAATGCTTATATATATATATTAGGTCGTCAAGAAATTAATGTCGCTTTATTTTAGATGAAAAAACCCGAACAACATATGTATATCACAACAAAACATTTATTAAATGAAATAGTCTCCATTCTTGTCGATGATGCTTTTCCATCTTATAGTCAGGTTGTTAATGCCTTGATTAAAAAAAATCACTTAACTTTGAAACAAAAACATGTCGATGTCTTCTTTAACGCCTTCCACATTTACATACGTTTACCCATTTGGATGGTGTTGCAGCGAAGGAAAAATATGGTAATCTGATGATGCCATATCTGGAGAATCTGGTGGGTGGGGGAGAACTTTCCAACCGAACTCCATAATCTTGTGTTGCGTCAAACGTGCCACATGTGGACGTGCATTGTCGTAGAGAAGAACACCTTTCCTACTGTCGAGTGAAGGGCGTTTCTGATGAAGGGCTTGATTTAAACGTTCCAGTTGCTAACTATAAATCTCTGCATTGACAGTTCGCTGCGGATTGAAGAGTTCGAAATGAATTACTCCTT
>NW_013666145.1:2674-3629 GCF_000517525.1 Limulus polyphemus
GTTCGTTTAACTATTATACGTTGTAACGAATTTGTTATTATATATTCATTTTAATATCAACGTTTGTTTAGATTAAGTTTATACTTAAAAATATGCCTAGCTTATACTGATAGATATGTATTGCGAAACTCCCGCCTATTACTCCAAAGTTGTAGAAGATTCTCGAGAGTAAGGATCAAAAATATATTTGTGTACATAAAAGCTTAAATGTAGCCAGTATTGTTACGTAAAATCGAAATATCTAGAACTCCTCCACATGTCTATAAATATAACCAACGCGACGCGCCAAAGAGAGTATCTATTATTAGTTCGCTTTTGGCAGTATGCTATAAAGTTCGGAAGCTATAACTTATCAATCGAAAAACTTCAGATATTTGACCAGAAATATTTATAAGTTTCGAACATTACAAACCATTTAACTTCAGTGGATTCACATCGGACATTAATACTTTTACGAAAACATTACCTAACGTCATCGGTGGAAACTCAATCTCTAATAGGCGTATAAACAGTGAAGTCTACAGGGCTAGCTAGCTTCCTGTTATATGCATTGTGCGTACGTCAACTCGAAATTAACTAGTTCATCGTGAACCCTCGACAAGATATTAAGGAAGTTCCAGACTAGAAAGAAGACATTATATTGTTTGTAAGTTTATGAAAGTTTTGTTTATAAGTCATTGTTTGTAATAACTATTATTGTAAATTGTATTGTTGTGTGTATATTAAAACATGTGTATCAATCTTGTTGGCAAATATCTTAAACTGACTATATATCGGCTTTTACTTAACTACTAAATCCAAAGTGTAATTTAACTACTAAATTTAAATTCATCAGTTAACTCAATTTCAGACCACTTGAAATTCTAATACGTAACAACGTGATGCACGTTTTGTGGGGGTTGGTTAATGAAAGTATTCCAAAACGCGACATTAATTTCTTGACGGCCTAATATAT
>NW_013666145.1:4629-19315 GCF_000517525.1 Limulus polyphemus
AAACTGACTATATATCGGACTTTACTTAACTACTAAATCCAAAGTGTAATTTAACTACTAAATCTAAATTCATCAGTCAACTCAATTTCAGACCACTTGAAATTCTAATAAGTAACAACGTGATGTACGTTTTGTGGGGGTTGGGTAATGAAAGTGTTCCAAAACGCGACATTAATTTCTTGACGGCCTAATATATAAAAAATTCCAAACTTTTTTCTAAAAATCATCGGACTTTTCAGTTGTAATCCAAAAGTCATGACGGATATTTCCTGTGGTAATACCATCCAAAAGCGTTGGGGATATCCCATCTATCAGACAAAATCCAAAAAGCAGATGATAAACCAACTAATAGTCATGGAAGATTAATTAAGGGTGCAGAGTTGAGTGCTTATACCCACAACGTCTCAACTCTTTCACTGTCTGCAGACAGTTGTGGGAAGGCAGTTACCCTTAAAGAGATGTATTAAAGTAAAAAGTAGAAATAAAATAAAGCCACCCTAAAAATATTTCTACTAAACATTACCTACCATCCTCCGCCCTTAAAAGTTCTAAAAATTCCCAAAAGTAGAATAATAACCACCCTAATAATTCTACTGCAAGTTACATATATATATATATAAACAAAGATAATTGAACAAGAATAACTACTTCGTAGTTGACAGTTGTAAATGTATTTAATTGACGTTCTATTTCATTGTGATGACTCTTTCTAAATAGAAAACAGTGGTACAAGTTGTTGTTCTTTTTGTGCATAAAGAGATTTATAATAAGGAAGGAAGAACATTATTAATGTTTATTTTACAACTAACTGATAATAATTTATTTCTAGTACATTGAAAATAAAAAAAATATTTTCTAACTCCCAAGTAGGATCAGTTGTAATCTATAATACTTTTTACTTTTTTCTCCACACAGCTATAAACTTAGATATGCTAGATAAAAAGTAGTTCACAAATTCTATTACGATGTGTTATCAATTTATTTCGGTTACAGATGTATTTTGTGGACAGTGTAAAGCCTTCGGAACGACTTTAACAAAGAAATTTCAACATCATTTACTGTTTGTTTGATATTAAGAGTGTATTTTTTGTCTTATTCTGGACATTTTTGCTGCTTATGTAAATTTAACTAATTACAATCAATGTCATTGTTCGTCAATAAGTAAACTGTTGTTATTGTATCTGACAAATAGGTTACCACAGTTTCTAATTTAATAAAAACATTTTGCTAAGTTTTAGCTCAATGACTGCCATTAGAGGACGATGATGCATATTACATTTTCCAGGAATAATCTAGGTCTACACTTATGTTAAAAAATAAATTTAATTTAATTTAAACACTAATTAGTTTTTTCCCCTCTAAGCAAACTATTCCAAAATGTGAGGTGTCATTTACAGCCAGACGATTCTTTTTATATCTTTGAAAATGAACGCTAAGTTTATGGATATAATACTAACCTAATAGGAAACATTTTTGTCTTTCGAAATACTTAATATATGTTTTGAACTAAGTTCTTGATAACATTTCTTAACATTTCTGTATGTTCATAAATACCTATACGTTTATAAATGAAAAAATAGAATGAGTACTTTTGCATAAAATTCCTTACAGTGAAATATCAGATAGTACTTTGGTTTAAATAGACACTTGTAAATGTTTAACATATCCAGTTTTATCTTAGTCAAATTTTCTGCTTATTAGTCTTATTTTGTCAACGGGTTTGCTACTTCATGCGGCATGTATTACAAATCGTATGATATATTTATCGTAAACACTGAAAAATCCGTATAATATATTCAAACTAGATGTTAATAGGCTATTATGTGCGCAGAAACATATTCTTTGAATGTCTTGAAACATAAGTTGTGGGTTATGATGTCAATAAGATCACGTAAGCAATTTGGAGAAGGAATGAAGTGTAAATGTATCTTTCAAGATCACATTACGATCTTATTATAAAGTAAAAGATCTTTTAGTTAGGAACTGATTTCACCAAGAACTCGAAAGATTCCGAAGCCAACTGCTGTTTTAAATCACCTAAACTAAACCATTTTCAAAGGACAACGTCATAACCACTACAGCCATAAAACGTAGAAGGTAATATAATGTACTTATTTAGTTTTATCTATGCAACGATACTAGTGATTAAATTAGAGGATAGCAATGGTAAATGACCTGAAGCTGAAAATAATCAAATTTATATTTTAATTAACAAAACCTTAAAACTTTAATTAATTCTTGTTCCTGCTCAAAGTGAAATTAAAAGTTGTTTTATGGTACAATTTGCTTATGTATTTATTTATGAAAGCATTACTTGAAAATTATATATCAAACGTTTTCCAATTAAACTACAACATTTATGTCAAATAACGAGACTCATTATTTTAAATTGTTTTTTTTTTGTCCGTTATAGCTGTTCTAGTTTACTTCCAGTTGCTGAGTTACAGTTCTATAAGTATTTAATACCACGCAAATTGCAGTTTGATGTTGAGCGTATGGTGTAACTTTTTATATCATGTTTAAAATCCAAGTTTAAACAGTGTGAAAAACTGATTCTTTTTGAAAAAATTTAAGACAGTGCAAGTGATTCCAATTTAAAAGTGTTAATGAGCATTCATTTACAATTCTTGAAATACTAGTAACTGAGAGATGGTACTACCAAAACATAGAAAATTACCCGCACGAATTTGTTTCAGATTATTGAAATAAACTAACCGAAACTGAGGTATGTATTTTTCATACATGTTTTTGTATTGTTTCAATATGTAGCGACAAATCTTTTATGTTTCTTATGGGATGGTAACTTTTTTTAATTATTGTACAACTTACATTTATTATATACAAGCAGTATTCAGGAATATCGGTCTTTCTTCGAATTTTTGTTCTGAATTACAATATCAGTAACATGTTTCTAATAAAATTAAATCACATCTTTCTTATAAAACCTGAAACATCGAACTATTACTACGAAAATATATAAACTAACAATTTATATCACAGATATCTATCTGCACGTTACTTACCTCAACAATAATCGATACTTAACGTATTCTATTTTTTTATCTAGATGAAATGTAGAAGGTCATATTCAGAGGTGATGTAAAGAATAAATATCATATATAGTACAATCATTAATGCCTGTGATCAAAATTATGCTACATTGTAAAAATTCTCATGTTTTCGACTCCCTCTTCGGTGGGTGAACGGTAAGTTTACAGACTTCCAACATTAAGGTAAAGAGTTTGATTCCCCGCATAGGACAGAGAGCAGATAACCCATCGTTAACACTAAGAAGAACAATAACACTCATGTTTTTTGCCAACTTTTAAACCAATTTGTTCTGGAATTCAAATCAAAGGTACGTAAAATATTTTTTAAACGATCTATAATTTGCAAGGTGTCTAAACGTAAAAAATTAATTAACCCTCAATACAACAAAAACGATTCCTTTTATAACGCTTAATTTTCTTCTGGAAAATGTTTATAGCCATAACTGATTACGTCTTATATAAGAAAAGTTCGTTTAGTCATAAACTTATATCATATCACTGCTGAATATATTTCTAGTATGTTTTTATGATAAAATAACTAATAAAGAGCTGAGTAAATTAGACTGCTGTTAATTAAACATCCCTCTTTAAAACTCGCCTGACAGTTCCCTTATCTGATAAAATCACTTTATGCAACTGAATGCTTTTATACCGTAGGTACAAAATACATATTACACATAACATAGCCCCCCCCCCTAATGACTCAGCAGATTGACTGAAGCTTTATAATGCTAAACACCAGGTTTCAGTTCCCGTGTTGGCAGTGCACATATAGCCCATTTCGTAGCTTTGTGCTTCAGAACAATCAAACACATTACATTGCATTAAGGGCTAAATTTGTTTCTGACGCATATTAAAGTGCCTCACATATTGACGTGTTTGTTACATCCACTACCTAATGCAAAATTACTTATATAAATTAAAGCCTAAATCTGTAAGTCTAAGTGATGCTTTTAATTTATATCCTTATTTTAAAAGTTTCCCTCTCTTTTGTACAGTAGGTTTTTTGGTGTGTTTTGAGAAAAATGTAACCAATTTTCATCTTCACTAGCTTCACTCGTTTAAATACGATTCTAAATTCAAATATCTGAATTTATCGTTTGGATAAACACTAATGAACTTTATTACAGAAAAGACGTTTGAATCAGAAACGAACCCTAATAACCTGAGTGGACTTTCCTTCATGCTTTAAGTGTAGATTATTGCATTTTTTATGGTAATATCTTTACCACAGTGACAAAATCTATTGAAAAATAACCATTGGTTACATTCATGTAATACATTCTTCTTCATATGTATATATATATATATATGCATTTAAACATTTTCCTCTAATTTTTTAAATATTTCAAAACTTATTTTAATCATAGCCTACACAGTGAAGTTATTACTTGCTTTTGTTTATCCTGATTTTTATTTTTAGAACTTAATAAACTAAAACCAGAAACGAATAACTTAATAAATTAAATATTTTCTGTAGCTTTTATAGATGTTTTATGTGATAGATGCAAACCGCAAACTCTGACTTTAAACTAGCCATTACATAGTTCATTGCTGTAATTAATTATGTTTCTGGCAACGCCATTTGTATTTCAGATATCAAGGTTTTTGAAGATTACCTAAGACTATTCACAGTGGAGCGAACATGTATTTGTATTTCGTTTTTCATTTCGATGAAAGTCTTGACATTTTGACTTTTGTGCTTCTTTTCAATAGCCTGGCGTTTTTCATTCACTGTCTTGAAATTTCTAACAAAGATCAAGCTTTCATTCTGATTATAAATGAAAAAAATGTGTAGACAAATAATATATATAAATGCGAACTTGCATTTGGTTCACCTTTGTAGAATTCCGTCTAGTAGCGGGAACAAGATATTATTGTAATCAGTAATATCGATATTTCTAACTGTGAATAAACGTATTTTTTAATTATTTTAACGAAATATGGTACATGAATAGGAAGCATACCTTTAAAATGGATCGTATTCTCATAACGACAGCAGAAATGGTAAATGTTATATAAACAATATATGTGTTCCAGAAAAGTGACCTTCTGTTGATACCTACTGAAAAATGGCTTAAGGTGTAAATGAATCGTTATTGCTCGAATAAGGTCTGTTGATTATTTTTTCCCCGAGACACTTTTACATAAAAAGATTGCATCTGATGCGTCCCAAGTGTAAAGAAAGATCAATCACAACAAGTTTTATTGTTTACTAATCAGAATGTCAAAACAAAACTGTGGCTTCAGCCTAATTAGATGTTACTGGATTTGTTCAGAACAGATGAGATGAGGC
Organism: Limulus polyphemus; assembly: GCF_000517525.1. Taxonomy (NCBI): domain Eukaryota; kingdom Metazoa; phylum Arthropoda; class Merostomata; order Xiphosura; family Limulidae; genus Limulus; species Limulus polyphemus. The sequence goes on from NW_013666145.1 coordinate 9,976, forward strand.
ATAGCTCAAAGTTACTCCATCGGTTATTCTGCCATTTGTGGAGTTGTCAACGTAATCTGTATAGTTTCCTAAGCATTATGATAAAACTAGGTAGATGTAAATAGACTTAAGTTTCTATGAAATTAATACATTCGTGACATACTTGTAATGCTACAAAATTTGGAACTGAATCATAGAGATTTCTGTATTTTATATTTAAATAAATTATGCATTGCCATTTAGCTATATATACCCAACTAAACTAATTCAACTACTTTATATTCAATCTGCTCAATCCTGCAGAGTATAGGGAAGTAAATTACTTTACAAAAATCAACATTTATTTTTTTATTTTTAACAAAGTCTGAATGAAACTTTGCGATCTTACAGCTTAGAATTAATGAAAAATAATTTCTGCTCAAATTAACTTAATAATTTAATACTGTGAGAATTTATATTTGGCATTTGACTTAAATTCACCACGTACGTTATGCTACAAGAAACTTATCGTTAATACTAGGTATTTGTCACTTCTATTTAATTTGACCATTTATTTTTTTAAAATAACGTAACAACTATGTAAAGATTGCTATAAATTAACTAAAAAAAATTTTATTCACATTAAAAATCACAAATTTCTTTCATAATATTTCTTTATACACAATGTTTACATGTTATTTCTAATGTTAAAAAGCGTCCTAAATGAAATTTGAAATTTTTTTCAGCATTTAATTATTGCTGCATAATACAGCATTTTTAAACGTTTTTAATTCCTATTTTTATATATTAATGTTGAAACCTTTCACATGTCTTAACAAAGTATGAAAATATTAAAGAAGTATTAATTTCTTTAATTGCGTAACTTAAATACTATGCGTTCACATTTATACACATGTAACTAAATATTATCTGACTCTAACGTTAGTAATAGTAGGTCTATTTGTAGTCTAATTTAAGCATTAGGCCTGAGACACATAAACGTAACGCAAGGCTTAGCTGATACACTATTTCATTGAAATCCTTTTGTCTACAACTCAATGTCGAAAAACTTATATGTCTGTTAAACAACTGAAAATTTAACTCATACGGTGCGATAAAAGAGCCTAAAGTACTATTTGTTTTGTAATTAAGCTTAAAATAAAGACGTAGTATGCAATAACTTACTCTAGGCCCAAGTGCATAAAACTTCTCATGAAAGAAGAAAATATCAATTCTAAATCTAAATCATTTCTGAATTAAACTGTTTTGCTGTTATATTACGGAAGTCATAAAACAAGTAAAGTATAAAATAACAATTTTTTCCAACAAATCAACATTATTTAATTTCTGTAGTGCATATTAGTATATAGAAAACAAATTAATATCGAAATAAACGACCTTATAACACCAAAATGTAGTTTTTTATTTAATTAAAAACTTTTCGCTTTACAGCTTATTTAGGAACGTTCGAAACTGAGTATAATTTATTATTTAAACCATTTGAAGCTTTGTACTGTCAGTTTCGGTTTGTCTTTTAGTGAACGCTTCCGAAGAAGCTCTAAAGCGAAACATTGAGTGTCTAGTTAAATAATAAAATACTATATGGTCGTTTATTTCAAGTATTAACAAATAAGCATGTATATTAGGCATTCAACATAACCACCATAGTTGGCCTAACAGTAATATCAAGTGATAGCTTTGTTGCTCGGCGACGATGTATATTTTTGAGCATTACCAAAAAAAGAAGCGTGACACGAAGACAGAAGCTGCTTATTATATATATTAATTAATGTCACCTTTTTCTATACAAATCTGTGAGAGATTACTTTTTTATGTAACAATTATCCTGTAAACATTCTGCAGTTAAAGGAACTATTGTTCAATGCAGTTTAAAACTAAAATAAAGTGGAAATTAGATTAAAGTACCCCATTCGAAATTGTTTTAGCTTTTTAGAATAAAATGTTTAGTATAAGAAATCTTGTTTTACATAATACATGGCGTCTTATATCACACAAAATGGTAAAAAATTAAAATATATTGTTCATACATTTACTGTGTACATTGGAAGCTATCACGTAATTATATTCATAATTATTAAGTTCACACTAGAGTGATTAGACGTTACATATCAAATCTAAGATAAGTTTTCAAGATAAGAGCTATTGTTGTCTAGGTATTGGGTGATGTCTCTTTAGCGTCATATCCGTCAAGTTATTAGGAACATATCTCTTTCGATCACAAATTAAAAAATTAAAGCTCATTGATCATTGAATACTTAAGCAATGTAAGGAAATCCCAGATTTTAAATCAAACACATCCAACAAACTTTATCACCCTTTATCTGTTATCAGGAAAGTATAGTCATGGAATTTAATATTCAGAATGAAAATTAATTGTGTGTGATTGAGAAAACTGTTCGTTATACGAAATGTATTTTTTTATTGTTTTGGTTAAAATAATTTGTAAAAACTGCATTTCTTTCCTGTAACAAACAGAACTCTACGCTTTCACCGACTCCTGTTGCTGATAGGATTTGTTTTTTTTCTTGAGATATAAGTCATAGAACATTAGCAACTTACATTCATATGTTATAGAAAGTTATTTTATATTTATCAAGAAAGCTTTATAAAATCTTTAAAAAAAAAGTTAAATGAAATAATTAAATCTGCTGACTATCAAGTAAAGATTTCAGAAATATATTAATAGTAATAGGGCATAAAATGATAAATAACAAGTTTAACTGTAAGTCGCTGGATTCTAGCATGATATTTAGATAATTTGCACTCACGTGGAAGATTTACGTGTGGTTAAGTAAATGTTTATTGGAAATTTTAATTGAACATCGTAATTAAGCAGTGATTATTTTTGGTGCTACTAAATATGTATGTGGTGTATAATGGCGTATAATATATGGTTTTTTCTTCAACTATATATATATATATATATATATATATAAGGCACATGAACGTAAATAATCTAACACGTTTCAGACTGTATGTTGGTACTAACTTTGGCATGAGTCTAAAATTTTGTACCAACCTGTTTATTTAATCTTAGAGTGCAATGCGATGTTCAATGGCAATTTCATTTTATTTGATTACCTTAGAGAGGAAGACGAGAAAGAAATTCGATGATCAGTCTTAGTCATCTGCTTCAAGTTCCTTTTGGCAGTCAATGGCTGATAGTGTTTATTTGTCTGATAAAAGACCGCCAAATGTCTTTATAATGTTATCTTCAAAAACCACGCACATTATAGTTACAAGGGAATCCCAGACCCTTTTCTTTTTTTTTTCTTACTTTTTATCGCATCAGAAGAAAATTAATCATCTAGAAATTTTGCGTGTTGTTTAGTTGCTTGACGCATGGACTGTTACATTAAGTCTACCTTTTTTTACAATGCTCTAGGAGGGTCACTCCTACCGCTTATATGAATTTTTATAGCGACTACTACGTTGCAGAAATATAAGTACTATTTCAAAAAGTGACATCCTACGTTATTATCCATTATGTTTTGTATAGAAGGAGAGCCATTTGGACTTAAGGTAAGACTATTTAAATGGAAATATTTGTACCCTCTCTTCGAATAATCCTGACTATCTACAGAAATGCGAAGCTATATATATATATAGTTCAGTCACTATAATAGCCCACTTTTCCATGACGACTGGAGTGATGACATTATTCGTGCGCAGGAGTAAATGTGTACGATTACTTGTATGAATAATGACACAAATAGGTTGGAGTTGTTTTTTATACACGAAATGTGAATCTAAGGTTGTTTAGAAGATTCTTTTAATACAATTAAAAAGAAAGAAGGAAATCCCAATAGACAAGTTACTTCTGCCTCTTAAGAACGAGTGTTAAATAACTATTTGTCAGGTGTCAAAGCCCAAAGTATATTTAACTTACTGTTGTTGTTGTTTCTTTAGATAATCATCTTTCAAACGTATTAAAAAATTTAATATTTAAAAAAGACAAAACTAAAGTAAAAGAGAGTATAATAAATCGATGAGTTATGAAAACTTCTCAATTAAGTCAATGTAAACATCAGGCCTACTGATATTTTAAAATACTAGATAAACATCATACCTTTAATTATAGTTGAATATGTAACATTTTCAGGAGATCAAAGAGAGTTTGTGTTTTGCTAACTTACCGACTTTTCTTTCATGTACATCAACACTAAATCGTTATCATTAACACCGAAAGTAAATGAAAGCCTTAATCACATTTCGGCATAATTAGATTGTTCCAAAATAATCTCAAATAAATTATTTTCCAAATGATAAGATGTTTCACCAAATACACGATTTTACTGTTGAACTTTCCACAAGCCGAAGCTGCAGACATGAACTGTTTTTCGTAAAGTGGGATATTTCGGTAGTAAAAAAAAACGACCCGTACTCTAGAATGTAATATCTTTGACATTATATAATATTATATATAAAATATTTGAAGTATATAAAGTTATAACCAATAGAATAACATAAAAAAGCAGTGAAAGAAGAGAAATTCCTCCCATTATGTACTGAAATGCAAGCTATTTCGTTTTAAACTTAAAGTGTTTTATTCAATGTATAGTGTAAATTTTCCTTATCATACATTGAAATTGCATGTAGAAACGCATGCTAAGTATCTGATATCAAAATAGTTATACCGAACAAGCCAATTTAAGCTTTCAATACTTCTTTTTGTTCGTCTGATAACGACAAAGACATGTCCGAACTCTATAGGATCCACTAACAACGCAATTCTCCATTGCTATTCCTTTCCATTTATTTATTAGATTATTAGGAAATGTTTTTCACAAATCATAAAATTTTCACCCGTGTATGAATGAAACTCAATAATCATTGATTATCCAGAGATCTCGCTTTCTTAGTTCATTAGTTGGTTAAGCCGATTGGAAAGGATAATAACGGCATTATATAAGTGCACTTTCCTCATAAAAGAATGTATTATCTATTTACTTAAATCTTATAAATGGATTTGATAGTATACTCAGTTTTGTTTTTTATATTTCATTGAATAAGAAGTATTGTGGAATGCTTTGATTCGCAAGATGTATACGGCATTATTTCCCTAGATTTTACACATATATATATATATATTCACAATATTTATCATAACATTATTTTATTTTTAAACGAAAAATTAAACGTACAGCAAATTTCCTTGATACACCAACCGTTTAACTGCATTATATTAATATCTGGATTATGAATTTTAATCAAAATAAAAGGTATTAGTGTTAAGTTCTCATTCTACTTAACTAAAGGTATGGCTTCATGTCAATGTTATTAAGTAGGATTATTAATAAACATAAGACCATAAACATTCATGAAAATTTAGTATATTCACGTTCCCTAGATTCACTGAAATTGTTAAATTATGATAGAATAGTTCAATTCTTGGTCTGCTAAACTTTGAGAAATTGTAAATTATAAAATGTTGAAAAAAACTGAAAGATGAAATATCGAGAAAACTAGCACCAAAACAAAAGTTTACAATTCAAAGCACGATTTTATCTCCATAATTTCCGTCATATTTTTTGTATATTTGCCACACCTTACAAACTACATTGAGATGAGATTTCTCCAAAGAATCGATTTTTTCGTTTAGCAGGAAAGGTTTCAGGCCAAAGATTGCACGATTCCTACAGTTCTGTTTCCTATTTTTACATTTTAACTAACACCTCTAACTAGAATGATTGACATCCTAACAATGCTTCATACATTTCCAGAAAGCTGAACATGTTTTCAGTTAATTGTTCTTTCCAGTGTCGTTTTTTTTTTCAAGAAAAATCTATACAGGTGTTTTCTAGCCAGTGCTTCTCATAATACAAATACATTTTACTAAAACTATACTATTGCATATAGAGTAGTAAAAAGGTTTATTTGTTGTCTTGAGCTGAGGGGTATTATTAACCAAGTGCTCGTTGGTCTGTAACACGCGAGTATCTAGGTTGACGTCAACAAAAATATATATATGTTGATAAAGTTTACCACGGTAACCTGTTAATGAAAAAAATAATACTATTGATATAGTAGACTCGTTTTACCAAGTATTACTTACTTGAATCAACAGTCTGTTGAATATAATGGCTGTTTCTACTACTTACGCGAAGTTCATGAAAGTTCATTTAAAATTGTGTTGAAAGGTTTGTGATACTACATACTATGTATATGTAAGTTGTATAAAATTAACGGCATTATAAAGCTTGTGAATACACGATTCGACTACATTTAATTAAGTGCTATGCGAAAGTTCTAAACTGCACACTAGAACGCTAAAAAAAATCTCGAAGCATATTTACTCTGTACTGTTATACACTTGTGAGTTTTGTTTCCGCCCTTCTTCAGTTTGTATAACACATTACGAATGATATAGAATATGGTTTGTCGAATAAGATTTTAATTTTGATAATGTTTCAACGCTGCAAAAACTTTATTATTATTAAAATAGTCTATGTTTGTAGAAGATGTCTCCTAATATCACTTTAATGTATAGCGCTTCTGCAAAAAAATGCTAAAGGCGTTTTATTACTTGAGGAAATACACCCGTTCACAACTTTAAGATAATTTAAAAGTTCGATTTGAAGCATCTTTTATCTAACTACGAACAGGACTTGTTTTAAATAATATGTTATGAGTTTAACTAGCTGCCAATTGTCGAAACTGAAAAATTTGTACTGGAAAAAAAAAAGAAAAAGGATCTCTGTTAATCAAGATGTTCTTGTGTTTTTTCGCATAACAGTGGTGGATTTAGTAAAAAAAAAATATTATTTTATTTTAGAACGAATGAACAGCGAAGAAACAGGAAAACAATATTTCTGGCACATATTTTATTGGGCACATAACGAAGAGTTTAAAACTGAGAAAGTTGGAAAGAAATTAAAAGCAACACCACAAAAATATAGAGGTTTACTCATAAAATACAGCATTCGTATCAAATAGAAAAATACTGAGAAAGTGTTATATGATATTACGAGTACCTGTTAAAATGATTTATAAACAGGTGCTTGATTTTGTCGGTTAAAAGCTCTAGCTTATCATATGAGTTTACAGGCAGGTATGTAGAACATATCAACAGGTAATGTAATACTTACTTGATCCGGTTTCAGAAGGACCTCGTAGAAATTGTGGTAGGTAGCGGTTGCAGTAAGTCTGGAATCGTTGATAGACTTGACGGCCGACGTGGGTTACCTTGTTCTGGTCCGTGCTCTGATCTTCGGCGGACCGAGCTTCTCTGGAAGAAGCTACGGTCGCGGAGTTTTTGGTAGCCACTTTGAACACGTGAGCTTGATCCAGCCTTAGTTCAAGAGTACTTCCTTACCTTCCTACCTATCTACCCTACCTGCTTACCTGTCTACCTACCTCTGCTTATTTCTAGCTAGTTTGCGCTTGGATTGGGCAATAAGTATCCTATTCAAACGTCACTGACGGGGTTTGTAACTAGGCTCTTTCCCCCCGAGTTTCGCTAATCCCTAGTTAATGACGTTGTGCTCGTCCCCCTACTGCGCCAGAAGACCAGCTTCTACATAACACATTGACGAATACCCGGGCTAAGGCTGCTGTCGCACGCTCTCCACTGGAGCTCACGATGAAAGAGAAGGAATGCTTTCTAGGTGAGAGACGAGAGGCTACTGTGGCGGCATCACGGCGATGCCGCTGCTGTAGAGTGCTGCTCGGACCACACGCTGAACTACATCAGTACAAAAAAAAGCAAAAAACAAATTCAGAACATTCAAGTGGAAACAAAATGGTATAGGAAATATTAAAAGCTTCTGCTTCTCCTTCGTTTTTATTTTGCCTTTCATACTTTCCGTTAGAAGGTAAATAAAACAAATATGTTCCAATATTACAATTTTTGGTTTTGTCCGCGGGTTATTGATTATACATATGTGTGTATGTTTGACTAGTTATTTTTTTTAAGATCGCTCGTATTTTAGGACGATATTAATATTTTTTTGAATGTCACGCGATTATAAAGACGAGTCAATTATTTTATCTTTGTGGCGTTCGTTAACATTCTGTAAATATTTTAATTAATAGTTACAAAAAGGACGCTTAACGTATGGTTGTTTATTTATTTTAAACGTTTCGCGCAGAGTTGCAAAAACAGACTGTCTACAAATAGCCACCTCTACGTTTGAAATTGTAGACACTGAAGGAAGGCAACAACACCCACCACCAACTACTGAACTACCCTTGTCTGACCGAATACTCTTATAACGCAGTCACAACCTCAGTGCGGGAAAACGTTTTTGCGACAAAGGGACGACACCTCGAATCACAATCCAGGCACTCTAACCAGAAAGTCACGATCGGCACTCAAAATATTATTGTAGTCATATCTTCAAAAATCTATTCGTTCTAATTATCTATTCCCTAATATAGCTGGAGTTTCATTTAAGATATGTAATAGGGCGCTTCTAAAATATTATTATATAAATTCAGTAAAGTAATTTTACGTTTGTTTTTTACTAAGCGCAAAGCTACACAATGGACTATCTGTGTTCTGCCCACCGCGGGTATCGAAATGCAATTTTTAGTGGTATAAGGGCTCAGATTTATTGCTGAACCACCGGGGAGGCATAGTCAGAAGTTTCTGGAATGTTATTAGATATTCTAACTACATACTTTGCTTTTCATAAAATTACTGGCTCAGCGGCAAATCTAAGATCTTATAACCCTGAACATCGGGTTTTAATACCCGTGGTAGATAGAGTACAGATAACCCATTATGTAGCTTTATGTTTAACAATAGAGAACAAAAAAAAGATAAGATTGTAAAAAAAAATCATTCGTTTCAAATGCATGTGCCCAAAAGTTCCATATCTTATATGGACAATTAATTCCCCATTTGCACAATTCGGAAAGAAATATTTTTTGCAAGCCAGCAGCTAGCTTCTTAAAGTAATAACATGGAACAACGCTCCACATTCTACCGACAAAACGTGAAACCTCCTATAATATGATCTGTTGGTTTTAAATTATTTAATTCCATGCTTGTGAGGGCCTAATATATCTTATGGATAATTATAGACTAAATTTTAAAAATAATTCAAATGGAAAATTTGTTTTTCAGATTCTGTAAGTGAATTCGCTGTTTATTTGACTAGACCTAAATTCATATTACAATAAATATTTAATTTATTTCATTAAGGAAAACGGAATGAAATTGGAGATCCAAATTTTACATTCCTAATCTGCTTAACGTATAATGGTTAGTGTACACTATGTCAGACAGCACAACACACATAATAAAACTACTTGTATATATTTGAAAAAAAAAGACAAGCTATGTAGTTATGACAACAAGGTTAAATTGTAGCCACGTGATTCAAAAGAAGAACAGAAACGTGTGTGTGTGTGTGTG
>NW_013666145.1:19944-42043 GCF_000517525.1 Limulus polyphemus
AATCCGAAGACTTACCTCTGTCCCACCATGGAACAAAAAAATTGAAAACTGATGCAGGAAAGATATCTTTCCTTTTTCAAAGATGCTATTTCAAATGAGCGTACTAGGAGAATGAAAGCACATTATACATCCGCATATTAATAGATAATGAACACAGCCTGACATTGATAAAAATTAACAGCGCAGCTAGTCTGTCTCTGCAGAAAAAAACAACAGCTTTCAATGGTTACAGCTATTCAAAATAAAATGTTTATTTTCCTGTAAGTGCTTCTATGCTTTAACTAACATTGTTTAATTAAGTAAAAATTTACTGATGTTTATTTAGTTTTTTCTTGATGGTAAACATTGTATTTCATACCTCGACTAAATACTTGCATTCACAAAATTAATTCAGTTCAGGAAAATAGCTTAAAAGAAGAACGATATTTCGTGAACGTTGCCCACCTACAGTTGTTTAAAGAAATCAAACATCAAACTTAAAAATGAAGTTTATACACCGAACAAAACCAAAATTCCACAAATAGAAAACAACAGTTTACTTTGAAGCCGTGTAGGCTGTTTAACCCGAAGATTTGGGGTTATTTTGTGTTATTTTGTAAAGACACACTGCTTTAACAAAGTATAGAAACCTCATCAAATCAATATGTAAATATTACTGCAATACTTTGTTCCATACATGACTCTTATCTACAGATAGGGACTCTGTGTTTAACCAGATCAATTTAAAATGTATATGTAATCAGGTTTATTAAAGGTTAAAATATTTATAAAAGAAGCATACAGTGAGAAACAGTATGGGGAACTTGATTACATCCTCACAGAAATGGTTTTGGAAACAATACAGTAAATTTTCATAGTGAATATAGCATTTAAGTGTATAATTCAGTTTTAATGAATTTATTTCTGTTTGTACAAGTAATTTCCATTCAGATAAGAATGGACTCCGTTTCTTCGCTTCTACCGCAGACGTTTTATACTTTATTTCTGAACTTGTGACCCAAAATTGACAAAGTTAAACTTCATGCTTTCGTACAGCCTTTTTTATTTAGTTCAAGCTCAATAACAAGAAGAGGGCATAATGTTTTTATTTTATCCAGATTGTTCGATTCACGAGTGTCAGTCAATCCCATAGTTCTTCAAAAATGTTTGTGTCATGGCAATGAACAAAAAAATGTTGCACTGACAATAGAAAAAGGTTGCTACGTATATAATGGTAAATCGGGTTTTCAACTAATGTTTCAATGTATATGTTTCTACGCTCATTTTCATTATAAATAACATTTGATTCAGGTTAGTTAAGAAAGAAAACTACCGTGAGGAAAATCACTATTTTTGCAAACATATATAAATATTATGCTAAAAAAGATTCAAGATTCGAATGAAACCTTGGCTCTTCATATAAAATAGATTTTTTCAAACTGATATTTTCTTATTCCAAGCAATAAATAAATATCTAATTATTATAAAGTAAAAACAAATGTTCTCAATTTAATAAGTTACTCTATCTCTTGGAAACTCACATGCTGCTGCTTACACTGTCATAGAGTAAAATCCGAAAGGTGTAATTAATACACACAAAGGCTTATAAACTGTTATCAAGTTTATACACTGCTAAAGAAAAAGTGCTGAGAGATTGTACAGTGCAAGCAGTCATTTCCTTATTCAGAACCTTATTGTCGACTGCGGTAGAAAAAAAAAATCGTAAAATTTCAATAGGATTTGTAAGTGTGTAAAACATACTAAATACATATTAGACAATTCTAGAGAGTTAAGACAATTTTCATTTCAAGCCCAACATTTTAGTTGACTGGTTAGTTGATGGATTGCTTTGCAATGCAATCACAGTATAGATATTTCTACACTTTACTATATATGAATGTATTAACAAGGAAAGCATGTTACTCACGTATTGTAGAGCAAGTCATAAAATGTCGTATGTTGTCTAAATACTCCTAATGGTGGAGCAATATTGCATTAGTAATCTCCAGTAAACAGCTACTATATTTGGATAGATAGATGTGTCTGGTTTATTGTTCTTGCAATGGTCTGGAATGTATATTACCAAAACAGTGGTAGGCTAGCAACTGAAATATTATTTCAAGCAGATCTCGTGCCATTAAATCCGTGACAGAATTACATGTGTATATCCAGCAGGAACAACATCACGTGTTTCTAAAATTGACTACAAATAATTGCGTGAACATCGCTGTTATTACAATATTTAATTGTTGGGTGTTGAACATGTTAGATATTAAAAATGGTAACTGGTAATATTTGTCTATAGATTAATAAATGTATTTGAATTATTACACTAAGATATGTTTCCTACTTGTCCTTAATGAAATTTAGTCATTTGTTTAATAACAACTTATGTTTGGCAATGCTTTGTACTACATATTCTAAAATATTTTACTGACTACCTTTTCTTTATTGAAAGCGACTTATGAAATATGTAATCTACACTTTATTAGAACGTACTACAGAGCACATAAACACATATTCAAAGAAAACCCCGTTTATTTGCATATGTAAAATAAACTGACCTTATGGTATGTCAAGCTGCTGCTTTATCACAATGAATGCGGATTGGTCTGTAAGACAACTGGTAAGAGCAAGGGTTTCCATGACTTTCAAAGAGGCATTTTAGTAAGTGCCTATCTACCAGATATGCCTTCAATAAGATTGTTTTTCTGACAAGTTATTCAAAGATGTCTGTCATCAAAGTATATCAAAAGCGGCAATCCAAAGGGATTAGAACTGCCAGTAGGAAAATTGGTATAGCCTAAGAAAACACGATGGTACACTTTTATATAATACAACTTACGTCAAACTCTATCTAAGTTAACCAATTATTAGTCTAAGAAAAAACGATGGTACACTTTTATATAATACAACTTACGTCAGACTCTATCTAACTTAACCAATTATTTCAATAAGGGTCAGTTCGATTACCTCCAATAATTCCATGCGATGAGCAACTAGCCCAAAAATCAGTCATCTGAGAAATGATAAGCAGAACACGGCTTCATTTATACTTAGAGCGCAAACTATAGAAAACCAATGACTTAAAGTACGTGATGTTGTCTGATGTTGAGAAAAAACATGGAGAAAAGCACGTGAAACATTTGCCCCTGATTCTACTGTTCTTGCAATGTAAGGGTATAAGGTACATTCTTGTTGCAGGAGTTGGATCCTTTGATTCCTTTAAGAAACTAACAACATATACCTTGCATATGAACGTCGATGCGGATATTTTTTAACTTACAGTGGTACAATTTCACCCTAATGGACAATAACTATTCACAGACAATCTGCTGTGCTTGTCTTATCTGGTATGTAAAATGCATCAGCGAATTTTGTTCAACCATCAATCTTGATTAGCGTAATCTCCGGATTTCAATCTTACTGAAAATCTTTAGGATGAACCTAAACGTTCCATGTGCAACCATAATATTCTAGAACCTCTGTCAATAAACTCCTCAACGAATGGGCTATAATCAAACAAACCACCTTCCTACATCATCTAAAGTTTGTACCAGGATAATGGAATTGACTGTCACATTGTAACGTCTCTACGGCTGAAAAAATGAGCATCTTCAGCGATGGGCTTATAATTCTAAGAACTGTTTTAAATATTCATTTTCCTAAAAGGTTATATTGGCTTGCTGACTCAGTGTACTGATTTATATTTAGCATAAATATCCTAAGCCAACTGAGCCTTTTCGCATATCACTGGAAAGTTATAAAGCGCTGGGACTATAAAACAGTAGCAATGATTAAAAATATGCGTTAGGTAAAATTTGAAAATAAAAGTGCCTGACATTTCAACGAACAAGGGTTTGCCAACAGTGAATGTGTTATTAAATATATACAAAAAAAAACAACAACGAAAAGTAAGCGCATTGAAAACTAGAAGTATATTATGGACTTTACACATTACGAGGGGTGTCGACCGAAATCACAGTTGCACAAATCTTCTTACTATAATGGACGTAGCGTGTATATATATATATATATATATATGTGTGTGTGTGTATGTGTGTGTATCTATCTATATATGTGACGAAAATGTGAAATACAATGCGGCGCCATCTGTTGAATGGCACCACAAATACAAATCCATAAAAATATTTCACGCTTTGGGTATTCAAGATTCAGACAATCAGAAAAATAACTACAGTGTGTGCAACACAATTTCTTTATCACAGAACACAACTGTAAATAAAAGGGCTCTCCTTGCAACAAGAACGTGACTTTCACTAGGACTGTCCGTGAGTGTTTGATTATATCTTTTTTGGCGTAATTTGTAAATATAGTACTAAAAATGGAGTTCTTAAAAAGCTATTAATATACAAAAACATTACAGTTTATATCAGCACAATACAAACATTTTTTCCGTGCAGTACTTCCCAGAAAAATCCTTTTTTTAGAAAATGTTCACTTTTTCTAAATTTCTTTTAATGAGGTATGAATACTATGATTAGTAATTACTAGCACAAACAGCCGGCCGTAAGGCGGCGTTTCTGCTAGTGTTTATAGTTTGGGCCAGTATGTTATCCTACACAAAAGACTGGTTGTTTGAAGTTGTATGCAATGTCAAGTCTTGATGGTTCAATTCAATCTAATCATTATAGCATTTAGTTTTCTAGAGTGCTGATTTATAAGATTAAGTATTTCTCTTTACTTTATTGAATAGAGCTATCTTCAGTAATGTATAAGTTACTTTTGATCAGAAATTCCTACACAGTCACACTCATTAAGTGTCAAATACAAGATAACTCAGACGATCAATCTCGAAATCGATGTAATTACTGTAAACATTAATTTTCAAATGAAAATTAATACATCATCAAAGTAACAGCTGGATTATCGATTTCACTGAATTGTAAATAAAGAATGACAAGTTTTATGTGAACTTTATACTGAAAGTAACAGATTTAATCTTCAAGGTTTTACAAAATCATTTTTAAAAAATATCAATATAAATCTCTTCCTGTACGAATTATGACTATCGATATTGTAATAATACTTTTCTAAATAATGTTGTATTAGAATTACAGACACAAAGTGAAAAAAAATAGTAAATCTTCACATAAATAAGCAATTGCTACGGATATGGTAAAATTCACTGGAAGCAAAATAAATGTGATCGATTTGACAAATGAAGTTATGACAAACATTTTCAGTACACTCGTGTAATCAGTCGAGACAAAATTATAAAAAAGAATGTTACAGGAAACTTCCTGATCAATTAATAGAAGGTAAGAAACTTTAGAATCTTTTACATTACTGTAGAGTTCCTTACAGCTAAAAAGCGTTTGTAGAGTAAAATAATTCGTAAATTACTGACTTCAATGACTTCAAAATTTTCATGATTCCTCTTTCATCAAGTTTGGCATGACAACTGGCTCGAAAATCTCTCCTTATGAATCACGCTAAAAACATCGATATCATTCATTGTTCACAAAAATTACATTGCAAGTTTCAGCGATATGAATAGGCATGCGTCTAACATAAGCATGTACGTCTTCCATAAACTATGATGATATGCACGAGACTATAGCTACAGCTGGGTGTTCTCATCGGTGCCCCTACAGGTATAACGAGTAGGTTGTTTCTCGAATCTTTTGGAATAATAGAGTTATTAAAATATTTACATTAAAGTATGGTGAACTAGATAACATTATACGATAAGACATTTCACTGTAAAACTATTAAAATGCATTGTCCGTATCGCCTCACTTTATTGAAATGACAAATGTTTGCTTAGAAATTTGTGTTAAACCAGAGACATAGATTCAATCTAAAACATCTTCAACAAAATATCCTCACTTTGTCGTTATGTTTCTGGATTTGTGTCAGACAAAAGTACATTATTTTACTGTTTATTTATTTCTCTTATCTCATAATAGATGCACATAAATGAAACAGAAGCGTGTGTGTGTGTGTGTGTGTGTGTATGTTAATATACAAATTCTTGTGTGACCATTCAACAAATAACCCCCGAGACCTTCACTGATTAATTAATAAACTATTGCGTTAGCTTTCATAATATGATTATTGGAATTCATACTTTTACAAGTTCTGTCACATTTCATATAAACAGAATGAAAAAAACACTTGAACGAAATTTTATTTATGGTCTTTAAATCTTATAGAGATGTTGATAAACATATATATTAAAAATATAAGCACAACCAAATATCAATGTAATAATGAACGGTAGATGACTGTTTCTCTGTACTTACAGAGCTTCTTGGCAAGTATTCCAGTCACTTAGCGTAATTAAACCGTGGTATTCTATCATAATTATATATTTTAAAGCTAGTAAGATGTCCTAGTATAGTATTTATATCTCTACTTGATATACTAATCTGTAAAAGCACAATATAACAAAAGACTAATATAAAAGCTCATCAAAAATGATGGGAAACCATTGTTGAACGATTAACGAAACTTACAAAATTTAACTAAAGCGAATTTGTTTGTACCTCCAAAATGCATCTAATCTTCACTTATTTCATTAGTCTCGAAGGATTCTGTAATCACCACATTTTTAGTGAAAACTACACAGAAAAATGTTATCGTGAACAAAAGTATGTGTGTACTCTGAAAGAGACTTAAATAGTATACTTGGGCCTTTTCACTGTTTTCTAGGTCAGGAAGTATAAAACATGGTGCGGATATTCCGACACAAATTTTCAACTATTTCGACTGCACAAAGAATGAAAAATATTTGATAGTACTAAACGTTTCTTTTCTTTATGTTTTAAGATCAAGTAGAGAATATATGTGTTAAAATACCAAAATAATATTTAGTAATTAACATTTACTCACCATTTAAAACTTTTTAAACATTAACTCAATAACTTTAGTAATAGTAGGCTTTTTTGTAGTCTAATCTAAGCATTTAAGCTAAACGTAACGTAAGGCTTAGCAGAAACACTACTTGGTAAATTTAAGTTTGCTTTATTTTTCAAAATCTTTATACTTGCAGAAGATTTAGGAAAAGATGACGTTACCCAAGTGTACCTCAAAAGACAGTTAGGTGTAACCACTTTCGTCTCAGAGAACGTATTTGAATGGAGTGATAACCTGAATAAACACTGTCTCCAACAGTCAAGTCGTAAATTCATAATTTAATTCTGATTACTCGATCTTTTTAAGAAAATTCCAGGAAACATAACGTTCTTCTAATTTTCCAAAGCTAGATGTATATGTACTAGAAACACACTAGGAAAAAGATAACTTTACTCAATAAATTTTAAATATTTTCTCTAACCTGAATTTAAAAAAAATCACAAAACTTTAAACTGAAGTTATAAATTTACAAATTAAAAATGGTAATAATATTCTGAAGTAATTGCTAAATATTAAAAGTTGATTTTCATAATACTGGTATAATCAATGGTGTAAAAAAATTAGACTTCATTTGGAAGTTTACATTCACAAAGTAGCGCCTAAAGAATATAACTTGATTGTGATTTTATTTTCATTCACTTCCAAAATCAAGCTGAATCATGTCATGAAATAAGCTGTCAGATATAGATGTCCCTAATTTTGAACCTCTGACCAGAATGAAGAAAGCACTCTCCACCACAAAGGCTTTGTCTGGCTCTTTGATACGACTAACGTGATTCATTGTCGCTTTTATGACACTAAAAGTGCGGAATATTACGCCTCGAATCCTTGGATCTACAACTCGACAATACAAACACTAGGCCACGCCTAGCCACAGAACTGAATCAACTCGTATGGAATTTTACGATTCCTCGTTGGATATTTTTTGTTATTATTATTATTACTTTCTGGTGAGTATAAACAAAAGTTTTGTTTACTTAAGTTAATTGTTTTTAAAACCTTGATTGAGAACAATACATAAAAGATAACTGCATGACAAATCTTGTGAATATTTTAATATTTCACAGATCAAAAACGCAGCTATAACCTATTGTGCGCCATACTCTTGGCATAATGCGTACACAAGAGATTTATACCGGTCTTCAAATGCAAATTAGAAAGAATCCTTATATTTTCATCATAAAACGTTTTGTTCATAAGAAACGTTTGGAGCATTATTACGCGCTTTAGGGATTTCTAAACTATACACCTCTCAACAGACTTTGATGAAGTTCATAACATCAAAATAATACAGAGAATAAGACTGAGTCTGCGATTTGTATATGAATTATAAACATTTGTTATTACTAAACGTTCTAATTCTTCGATTTCATGTAAATGATTCATTTAGTAGTGATGTTACGTAATGAAACAAAAAAGAAAAAGAAACTGAACAAATTTGTAATAATAACGTGTATGTAAATGTCATTAGTTTCACATATGAAATCTGTTGAAATAAATCCCCCTCTCTGAAAGATTAAAACAAATCAATGTACACTTATGTAAATCAGCCTTTTTAAACTTTTGAGCACTACATAACAGCACAAAAGTAAAAATGCATAGTTAGACCATCAAGTGCGACTACGTTTTATTATACCAGTTTAAGCCTAAATACTGTGTTTAAATACTATCAAGTCAATTTAAGTTAAAATATGCTGATATATTCGCTGAAATCTTGAAAAAAATGTCGAAAACGCTTACGCCATTAAGTCAACTCGTTTTCGCAATGTGAAATTACAGTCAATTTATTTTTATACAGAAGTTCCGCTTCATGAAACAGAAAGAATTTAAATATTGCAAGATATAATGATGTTAAGACTAAGGGCGACAGGGAAATCTTTGAAGAGGATGTAGAAAAATATTTAAGTTATATCAAACTATCTTGTTCTATAAGAAAAGAGCTATTCAAAAACAGAGTGTATAGAAAGTATATATATATTCTACTTACGGTTAAATAAGTTTCACTAACATTGCATAAGGCCAAGTATTCGTACCACCTTTAAATTCTTTAAATTCTCTTTATGCTGAAATTCATATAATGCCAGTAATATTACATTTCTTTTCAAAACTCTCATGTATTGTTATACTAGTTTGCTTTTCCATCTAAACTATAACCCAACTCTGATAGGTATGAACTAGTACAATATTGTTTCAGACATTACTTTATTTTCTGTTTTTGAGAAAAATTTTCATATCGCATTTGTGCAGTATTTTACTGTTTAATATTGCTAAGTTGTTCATGACTTTAGAAATTCAGCCAATATGATACAATAATACATTGCTATATAACTTTTCATGTGAAACGTGGAAACCAAAAAAAAAAACAAACGTCAGAATACAAACTACACTGTTTCCTCGTTGATCTTCAAACATCTACACAGCCTGGAATTCTCCATCCAATGAGACAAAGTAAACGCATGTCCATATCAATACACTTAAACTATTATCACACTAGCCGCAGATAGTGAGGCATTTTTTTTTCTTCTATTAATCGCTAAAACTACCTAGCCTCCTCACCTCTCCTTTCCCATAAAGAAAACTAGTCCTCGAACCTTATAAAGTTAAAATTCTTGAAGGTTTTAGTTGGATACCAATTCTTTTGTGGTATTTCAAACACTACATCTCTCGAGATTCCATTCTGGTTGAAACCAAGCAATGAAAAACATGCGATCTTATCAGCTTGAACTCTATTGATAAAAGCTTCTAGTCAAAATATAATAAAAATCAGAATAAAACACTGAGATATATCAAGAGAATAGCTTTATGAAAAAAAAAACCCATAAAACTGTTTGATTAATTAACCTTACATTGTACTGTACCTATGTTTAAAATATCGAATGATACTATATACTGTCCTCAGATATCTTATTTATTCGTGCTTTCTAATTTATAAATTTGAACTTAAATATTTTTATGCAAAGAAAGCATACAATCATTGCGTTTCAACGGCATAAAGCATCGTAATTTTTACTGCATAGGACCTGATACAATAGTTGTATTTTCTCTTCAAGAAGCCCCCTTCCCCACTGGCACAACGGTATGTCTTAAAGATTACAACATTAGAAACCGAGTTTCGAAACCCGTGTTGAGCAGAGCACAGATAGTCCATTGTGTTGCTTTGTGCATAATTACAAACAAACGAACAACAGTTTCAATATCGCTTGTATTTAAAACATAGAAGCATAACTTTATTGACGAAACGATATAAAGGAAAATGCATCAAGAATGAATGTTTCAGTAATGTCACCCTATCGACAATGATGATGGTCACATTGACGTTTGATATTTAAGTTTTTAATAATAACTGTGCACACCATTCTGTACTCTACTACATATATTCGTCTTTGTACTTTCAGAAGCAGAAGTTATGCACGTTCACAATTCATCAGGGTCATATAGAGTTCGTTTTGAATTTCGCTGCTTACAGTGTGGAGTGTTTATTTGTAGTTAAGCGCAAAACTACACAATGGGTATGAAAATTCGATTTTTAGTTTCACACGTGCACAAAGTTATTGCTAACTAGTGCTGGGCCCAGTATGTTGTGAACCTTAATGAATCATAAAAAGTTAATGTATGGAATAGAGTGAAGTTACATTTATTCCGAGATATCTAACTTTTGAAAACCTTTCTCACCCTCATTCGCGACTTATTATTCTTTTTTTTACATTGTGAGGTTAAGTAAACCAAAACTTGAAAATGTGTAGCTAGAAGAAAAAGATAATAAACTATATTAAATTATTTTTAATATATACTAGTTTTAATGTATGAAAAGAAAAGCCCTACCATTTGTGACTATGGAGGATCTGTTCACAGAGCTGTGTTCTTTAGACACAATTTATAACTTGTTACGTGGCGGCACTTCCGAAAATCACTAGCACGACAAGGGATTTTACTTAGATCGAAGGGGTAGCGGTTGAATTACAGTTTTTCAAAGTGTGCTTTATATATGCAGTTAAGTAACAGCCTTTGTAAATGCTACTTCGCTAATGTTTCACATAGCTTCAAAGGTATTTGTCTGCTACACATTTATAGAGCAAAGAGCAAGTCGCACATAACTAATCATATTTTCAATTTGAGACATCGCAGATTTTAATCTGAAAATTATTTTATGTACATTAATATCTAAATAATCTGATGATGGTAGTGACAGGTTAAGTACAAAAGAAATGGGGACTAGAAGAAAAGTTACGATATGATAATGTCGTGATCTTTATACGATTTTCTACGTAGGTAAGAACACTGTTAATTAAGTCACACGTGCTATTAATATTTTTTGGCGGCTCCCTTTTCTTGTCTATGCTACCACTTTGAAACTTTCTGCTAGTTTTATCGATGGAACAGTATAGATAAAAACTATTCGTATCTGAAAAGCTTATTCAATTACACTTACTTATATTTTTTCACCAACATTTAACAGATTAGAATGAAATAAATTTAAATCATGTTTGTGACTTCCTATTGTTTTCATAACACATGATATATGTTATAACCCTAATAAATTAAACAGATTAGAAATTCGTAGCTTTGAACAGAAAAGTGACTATGTTTTAACAAAGTTCTTCCGCCGATATTCAGCCGCGGCACAGCATCTCATGGAATGGCGTTTTTTTGATATTTTTCAAGTACAAACTTTTAGTTTATAGCTCTGTCATCTCTTGGGCGATATGGGATTCAATTACAGTTTTGGACTTAGAATGTCAAACTCTTTCAATTGATGTATTTGACCACGCCCAAGGTCTCATAGATTAATTTACTCTAATCCTGCCTATAAGAATTTCAAGTGCTGCGGCTATTGAGGATTCCCCTCTTGTTTGACAATACACTTCCATTTTCAATCTCCTACTAATATTTCATTGTTAATCATAAGATACCTGCTAAATGTGTCATCATTACTAGATTTTTATAGCAATAATATGAGTAGTTCAGACAAAATCAAGCAAGTATATGTATGGTAAATATCTTTTCTGACGAAAATATGAGTACAGTGGATAATCTATTGGAATATCTTATATATAACAAATGCCAGTCATTAAAACCTAATATCAAATTGAATTATCTAATAAAATATGTTTTAATTCATATAAAATACGTAAAATTTAGTAAATGAAAAAAAAATGGAGCAGAACAAGTTAAGATT
Source organism: Limulus polyphemus (assembly GCF_000517525.1). Taxonomy (NCBI): domain Eukaryota; kingdom Metazoa; phylum Arthropoda; class Merostomata; order Xiphosura; family Limulidae; genus Limulus; species Limulus polyphemus. The sequence goes on from NW_013666145.1 coordinate 31,982, forward strand.
TGACAGAAGCATTTTTTAAAATTCAGATATATTTGTTTGTCTTAGCGCAAAGCTACACACAATGGGCTGTATGTGTTCTGTACCCCGTAGGAATCTTATTCTACGAGACAAGTTTATTTGCAGTATCAGTATTTGAATTTTCCTGCCGCTGTTCATAAGTTTGAGCTACTGGTCAGAGGAATTGCAGCCAGTCAGTGGCACCATACCACCAACCATCCACCCAAATAGATTGACTATCACTCTTATAACGCACCGACAATTTAAAAGGCGGGAAAATTTTGAAATATTAGACGGATACGAAACCGCCGCGCCATGTCCGAAATCCTGAGCTCTACCAATGAGACATACCTGTGTCCCAGCACTTATCAGCAAAAGGTATCTTCGACGTGATAAATTCTTGTAAGTAACATTTTAACGACGCATTTCGAATTCAGCCCATAAACAATACAAATATTCTGCTTGAATGATAACTTCATAGACTTTTTTGTTATCTTGATTTCATCAGTTTTATCTTCATGTATAACGAACGGTAGGTGTCCAGAGACCTCTGAGTGGACTCACACGAAATTTTATTTAGACAATATTCTTTTTGTAACTTATATGCAACTTCTCCCACTAGAAGTGCTATTCCTGACATTTTCTTATTTTGTATACAAAACGCCCATTCATGTAAAATCTTAAAAGAAATATACACTTTTCTTTTTCCTGCTCGGTCCTAAACATTTATTGATTTTAATATAGCCAGCATATTAGAGCTCAAAACCACAAAGATTGATGAAAAAGACAGCATTTCTATTGTAATACGCCCACTTCAATAACTCGTTCTTTATCATCCAATTCAAACACTTGTGTCTCTTCATATATTCTTTAGAAGTTTTCAGTATTAAAAAGTACTTTGATTTAGACATTAGACACAAAGTAGAGTATATAGGTTTGAATACGTCACTTTAAACGATTTTAAGTATGCAAATCAGCCTATCTCTGATGCCACCGAAAATTAATCACTTTTGGGAAAGGTATGTAATAGCCCTTTTCGACGCAAATTATTCATACACTTCAATAATAAAGATATATTCAGAACGAGAACTTAGAATTTACAAAACTGGTATATCTCTTGTAGTTAATAGCATTAGCAAACAAAGAAAATTTGATTAACTTGGAACGCCAGAACCATCCAGAAAGACATTTGCAACAATTTGTTCCCCAGTTGTGGTAAGTAAAATTAGGCGTTTGTAACACATGAGAATCCACAATAAACTGCAGTGGCAAAAGCTGTCCATCTATCTCGGGCAATAGTATGCAACATAATCGAAAAGACGAGTCTCTGTCTGAAATCGAAGCCAATAGAGCAGTCTAGTCATCCTTCCCGTCCAACGGTCGCATACCTCAAGCAACTGGAAAATTAAACAGATATGTATACGTATACATTCAAAGATATACCGGCCAAGTCGCTGGATGCAACTTAAAGGTTCTGTACGATCAGACTGTCGAAACTGATGCTAAGAAACTGTCGTTCTCGTACACTAGATGTAGCATGACCATTTTACGAGGGATCCTTTTGTAATGGAAACTAAACTGCAATTCTATTGTCGAGATGCATGACCAGATGTGACAACATGGAGTCTAATGGCGTGGTTAGGCTCCAGAACCATTATAATATAACAAGCTCAATCTTTGTAATCAAAAATTTAACTCCAAAATCAGATTATCCAAATTGCTTGAATTGTGATAAAAGTTCAGCTTGAGATTTTTTGCAAAAATTATCCTAAGAGAAAATTAATCGTATGATAAGTGTGGATTTAAATAGCATTTTGTTAAAATAAAATTATTACAAAACTATTGCTATTTAAGACTACATTACCTTAAATGAGCTTCTCAGAAAACAAAAATACCACATGGTGATAAAGTGTAGTGTGACAGAAAGATCATGTTGAGTGAATTTATATTTTGAAAAGAAATCATGAACAATACGCTAAGCCGTTTTTCGATTAACGTAAAATTCCATTATCGTGGGTTTGGCGTGACAGGTTACATGGTTTAAATAGCATTAAAGTTCTATCTTAAATGTTCACTGTAGAAGAGATAAATAAAGTTGCTTTCATAGAAATGGGTCAGAACGAACGGAGCCTAAGATATACGTTTATTTTTTAGTTAATAATTTTAATATAATTTTTTTGATATAGAAAGAAACTGATGCTGTTTAAAAAAATGGAGGGATTATTTCGTAACAAACAAAGCTCACTAACAACATGTTAACTTGAGTTTTATAGGTTATTACCAACTATACAGTTAGGTGAAACGTCAAAAATTCATACTTTCTTTAGCTATATTTTGGCGTAAAGAAATATTGTTTACTCTTCTACATATAATATACTTCTATCTTATTAGAGATATATTTATTCCTAACTCTACTGTCCAAGTGTCTAACATTAGCTTTCTCTTTCTGATATAAACTAAATAGATCTAAGTCAAATGTGGTTTATGACCTAGCGAACCTCGTGATCTGTGTGACCTGCAGATAGAGTTGACACCTCATGTGTTTGTGGACATGAAGAAGAATATATGGTGTGTACAGGCAAAGCTAGAACTTTATTTAGCATTTTCTAATATCAAGTATTTTTATCCAAGTTACTATTAATAACAATATTGTCCAAGTTTGTTTTCTAGTAGAAATCATCTCGAAATGAAGTAAGCTAACATAGTTATAATGAAACTGAGATTGAGAACATTGGAGGCCAAATTATCTACAACTGTAATAACCTGTACAATTAATAACTTGATGCTGATAAACACTCTGAAAAGAGCAAGCACAAAGAATTGAGGTTGGAGTGGTAAAACTACAAGAGGTGGTTGATACAGCTCAGACCTCACATACTACGTTGATTTCACGAGGTCCGGCAGATGAAATACTGCTAACAAATCACTTTAGGCACGAACTTGCTCACTAAGAGTTACGATTGAACAGATTTCAAATTGTCACAGTAAATAACTGCCCCAGTTGACCCTATATCGAATTGTACGCCGTGATATATATAATTATGTCGCGTCTGCTACATTATGGAGGAAATTCGCCTTCATTTTTACATCACTTATGTCATGTTACCACAGGACTTTTCTGTCACCACATTAATGTCTCTAAATCTCAAGTTTTTCTTTTCTTTTCTGCATTTGCAATGCGAATGTAAAGTGCAGATCTGAGTCGCCGAATATAGGGGAATCTTCCACCACAAACGCGATGGTGTAACTGGTATCTTGAAAATGATAAAATGAGTCATCCATATGCACCTGAGAGCTTACAAACATCGATTTAGCCAAGATGGATGAATCCTCCAAAAGATGAATTCTAGAAGAATCACATAGCTTTCAGATCATCAGTGAATCCCTGGATCTCAATTTTTTTTTACACTACTGTTCTCACTAGCTACAAGTCCTCTTCTTCACGGCAACACTCCTGTATTGTAAATAGTCAGACAGGTGAAAATGACTATGGTGGGATAGTATCATCTCTGGGGGCTTCAACCTTATATAGGATACTTATTGTGTTGTGTGCGATTATTAACTCGCGTTCTGCGTCTTTCTTTGGATAAGGAACTAAATTAACACAATTATAATAATCAAGCACTCAAACTTTTTGTCAGTATTAAGTGTTTTTTCTCCCTGAAGCTTTATCTATTTAACCTCTTCAAAACGGAAAAAAATACATCCAAGACAACATCCAACAAGGTAAGTTAGTCTTAATTGTCCCGTAAAATGGTGCGGCCTCATAAGTTTACCTCGATGAGTATAACAACAGTTGAGACCTACAGGGCTAAGAGTGGTAACTTACATAATAATTTTTCCGGATATTTTCTCAGATGAGATTACCTTACGCTGAGCTAGATAATATTAAGAATATTTTAAAGGTTCTGTTCTGCCACTCCACTCTGAGGATAAGACCTAGCCGCAGACTCTACAAGGTTGCTAACCATAAATGTGTGTTTTTTCAGGTATTTCAGATTCATGCTGAGAGTAATATGCTTCGCTGCCCTAGAGGATTATGTCTGTATGTTGTAGCCAATGAATCCAGAAAGAATATGACAAACCATGTGGTAAAGACATCATAAAAGAAACGATACGAGGTTTCTTGCAAGATCAGAACTTCTACAGTTTCTGAATTCTCCTTGGTTATCATCGTATTTGGTTCGACAGAAAGCTGATAAATCATACACCAATCTAGTAAAGGCAATCATCTGTGCAAGTATGCAAACAGTTAAGTTTTACTTTGTGCTTAAATAAAGACTGTTTTACATTCAACATCACACGTATCCTTTCTAGTTTTTTATTGGTGCTTAAAACTTAGTCAAGCTTTCAAATCCAGGTTTTTTTTTAATTTCCTATTCGATCCTTCCGTTATTAAGCGGATTTATCTAACACTTGTGCAGAAATCAGTTCATCCGACAGTACCACATGTCCGAATACCATTTGATTTCAGCTGTGCTTTAGTTTATTACAGAGAACAACAAAGATATAGTTATAACTGTAGCGAATAATATTATAATCTTTGCATCTAAACACGCGCTAAGTGTAAACTATATATATATATGTGTGTGTGTTATCGTGAGTATTATTTTGCCTCAACCAATTTTACTTGTATAGCGGTTGAAGCTAACATATCATTTAAAAACAAATTTAATAAGAACAGTTCTTGTATAAAGCAATTTCCCTTTGATGTGTTGTTACGAAAATCTAAATTCTCTGCAAGTTATGTAAATTGCTCTACTGCATCTCACCGTAGGAAAGTTCGCCTTCAGAAACTGTGCACGTAAAATATAATGACGTATCAATTTTCAAACTTAACTTACTTTTTGATTTAATTTCTTTGGCATTAAAACTGAGTACATTTTTTTTATTATTATACATGATTTCACAGAATATGTTGAGCTAGATACCACGATGGCAAAAAACAAAATCGGAATTATTTTGCATAGGTATCTACTACTTGTCATATGCAAGTTTGTTTGAAGTTAAGCAAAAAGCTACACAATGGGCTATCAGTGGTCTGCCCACAACGGGAATCGAAACCAGGTTTTTTAGTGTTGTAAATCCACAGACATACCGCTGTGCCACTGGGTGCGTCGTATGCGAGAAAGTAAAAATCAAGGCAACGAGCAAGTAGTATATAGTTAACACGAACTGAATAGCAAAGAAACAAACATGGCTTACTTTTAAGAGCTTAGCCACATGATAGGTATCTGTGTATCAAAAATACTGCAGTAAATTAGTGGTACTACAAGTTACTGTTAAACCATTTGTCGGCAGTTGGTTTCCATATAAGCGTAACTTAGCATTACTCAATATGATGTAATATTTAGTAACCTATTGCCTCATATTCAGTCATTTTTCACATATATAAAAGGCTGCTGCTTCTAGTGTGAAATTCATTCTGGTTTCAGCCTTATTCTTAATTTCTTCTCTGATAATTCTGCGTCAAGTAAAATGAGTTCCAAGGCCACAGGTTGGTGGGTAGAAATATTGTCAACAGTTCTGAAGATTATTTGCTTAGCAGTGATGACTATGTTGCATCAAATGGTGAAAGGGAAGAACATTTATCTGTTAATAAAATTGATAATGATACAAACTCAGATGCAAATGAGACTGATAATCAAAGTTATGATGATGGAATGAACCTGTAATCATTTAATCATACTTGATACAAAAAAAAGATGAACTGCTATTCGAAATGGTCTCTGTAGAAGGGCTTTCTGAATTCACAGTTAAGTTTGTTTTCAGTGATTATGTTGACATAACTTCATATTGTCAAAAACCAATGATGATCCTAGATTATAACAGTACGAGAAGTGGAGTGGATACTGCTGACCAAACGCTAAGTGCCTGCTCAGCTAAACGAAAGTTTTGTTGTTGTTGTTTGTTTCGAAAATTCGTTCAAAGCTATACAATGACTATATGCGCTAACCATTTCTGATTTTGAACTGATAGTTTAGAAGGAAGATAGCAAGTCAATAGCCCCAATTGTCAATTCTTAGGCTACTCTAATCGATTAGTAGGGCTTGTCCGTCGCTCCTATAATGCACCTAGTTCCCCAAAGTGGGGACCGTGATTTTAGGGCAATGGAATGCGAACTTTGGATCTTAGGATCCACAGTCTAGCATGTTAATGTCCGGTCACGTGCGGTCTCTAATAATGATGAAAAAACATAAATAGATGAGTAGTTAATGTTTTATACAAAATGTGAAATGCATATTGTCAACTTGTGGACTCATCTTGACCTCGACTGAAATAAAAGAAGGTCACATTGAAGATACCTTTCCTTGAGTATGGCAGATAAATAATTAATTCAATAAAAAGAAAAATCTACGACCAACTGCAGCACAATTCGACACCAACCGCAAAGTCAGAGACTGGTATTACAAGAGAGCGTAAGTCCTGACCTCGAGAAATGGGCAAAAAATTGCAAGAATGGATGTAAAAAACGTCAATAATTTGTGTACTATGAGTATACCAAAATATTATGTGTCAATGTTGATGGTCGAAGACGGTTTGTGTAGTTTTATGAATGTGTTTTTTTTTATTTACATACTACTCTAATTTTCTAATTCTCAAATTATATTTTAAAGCTTTATAGTGTTGAATTTTATTATATGGTAAACTAGGAATCAGAATGTAAAGGTAAACGGATTTAGAAATTATACATCTTGAACGTTCTGATGTATAAATGCAAGATGTACATGTCGGTAGCAAACGGCATAAAAGAAAAGGTGGACACTTCAGAACTAAAAGAGTCATACAAATGTAAATAATCAAATTGTACCTTTATACTTCCACTAGACTAACTCCTTCAGTTTGGTTTAAATATTGTAACTTTTGAAACATGTGCAAATTACGTACAATTATACACAACATTTATCTTAGAAATTGGACAAAGTTTTCAAGATTATACTTTTCCTTATATACATATATATCATTTTGCAAATTTACAGTCATCGGTTTTACTGAAGCACTTCATAAAATATTTATTCAGTGTAGATTTGCCCCCAGTGGCACAGTGGTATGTCTGCGGACTTACAACGCTAGAAACCTGGTTTCGATATCCGTGGTGGGCAGAGCACAGATAGCCCTTTGTGCAGCTTTGTACTTAATAACAAACAACAACAACTGTAGATTTAATATTTAAATAGTCTAAATTAGGGCTAAAACAATTCATTAAAAGCATTTCTTCAATGGACAAACTTACTAAGCTTGAAAGATCACAATAAGTTATATATCATTCTTTAAATATTAACTATATCAACATATTTTGTATCTGTTAATCTGTTACTACTTTATTCATTATGGATGACTTTAAACTTTTTATATTCTCGTCTGAGTTGAATCGTTTTTCTGCTATATAAAGTTTAATTAACTGTATTAAGCTACAAACGCACCTAACATGCTAGAAATTTACTATTACGTGATAAAAAGAAATTTAATTACATTAACATAGTATAAATATATTAAAACTTTCCATAAGGTCTCCCAGTGGGTCAGCAGCAACTTTATAGACGGTAAGATTCAGAGTTCAATTTCCCCTGATGTACAATTATAACAATACAAACAAACAAACTAATCATAAGTAGGTGACACTTTGGGAATTTTCAATTGAAATAAACCTTGCTCAGTAATAATAATAAAAAAAGATAAGTTGCGTTTTCTTTGACTAATTATACATATTTTTATTTAGTTTGACAAGCTTCGATAATGAGTCTCCTGCTTCCCATCCCACTTATTATATGCATGTTTTCCGGAAATTATGTTAACAATTTGATTAAAATTTTCTCAATGTTTTGGAGGTCCTGTCTGGTTCATGTCACGTCACTATGGTGTTTCATACATGCTTCATTGTACCTTCGTTGGTGAAGAGTTTAATTCTATTCTAACAGAAGTTCGAGGTTCCTGACTCTAAATTCCTAATTCTGTAAGCATAATTTCCGGACACACTGTATGTTAAAGTTGAAACTATAATAATTAAGAAGATAATTATCAGTTGCTATTAACAAACTTTCCTGTTATGTATGAAGTGTTCACAAAAACAGAAACATTCTAATTTGCTTTGTATCTTAAAACATGTGGGCTTTATACCAAGAATTAACTCAAACGTTTTGTTGAACAGATGTAAAACATTTTATCCACACACTGGTGGTCTGGTTTCCTGATAGAGATCCTTTTTCATGGTGTTGCGTAGTGGTACGGCTTTTTGCAGGTATGGTATTTTTCTGAATGGTCGTAGCAGACTAAGTCTTGGAAATTCTAAATGCTCAATCTGCGCACACTTTACGACCCGATTGTACGAATATCATACGTTAGAGAGTACTGTGGCATATCCTTCCAAAAATGGATCACTTTTCGGTAGCATCATACTACCTACGTACGTAATGTCAAACAATGAATAAATGTATTTCTGATACTTTCCTTTACACCGTGAATTTATATCGACTGTGGTTGTCACGTAACTGGCTGATCTAATATAACATACTGGCCCGCTGCATAAATAATCAAAAATTTAACACCAATATTGCATTGATCTTATTTGGTTAGCTTCTACATAAAATTTTGAAAGTTAATGCAAAGAGAGATAAAAAACTGATGTTTCTGAACTAGAAAACGGATATCGTAATGCGCTCATTTTCTTACTTTACATGTTTAAGTTTGTGAAAAAGTGTTGCTGGACAATGAAAAACAAAGGCATATATATAGATATATATAAGTCTTCCGTTTTTGCACATACTACTGAACTCAAACTACTCATTAATTTTAAGAAGTAAATAAAAGCTCGGTTTGATATTTGGATAGATGAATGGTTAATGTTACTTGATAAGAAAGATGTTGCAGACCCCACGCTCCCCTTAAAACTACTTGCTCCATCGTTGATGTCAATAATTATACATTTTCGTAATCAGAGCTTTTACTTGGTAGATGATGGTGTTGATCTATAATAGCCTGGTGTATGATTTCGCAAACCGTTACTATTACAAACATTCTGATGTGCAAGATTCTTCCACTTCTGTGGAGTACACTTAAGCGTCTGTTTTTGAACATATTATATTATTTGGATCTACATTGTTAAATAATCTCGTTATATGAACTCTTGTTCTAGGAAAAATTGTGATATATGTGTATATATATATTCCACCAGCTGTAAACATATCTGCGGCGGCAATGCACATTGAATGATCAATAATTCTCCGTAAACTAGAAACATAAGAGCTAAACATGTCATTTGCTGGTAGAAAATCGTTTTTATAATGTGCTATCGACTCTGGATATTATCTCTATCAAGGTGATTGTTAACGTATATCTACTTTATTGTTACTGGTTTCTCAAAGTTCCGACTATAGGCTCAGCATTTTTTTCAAATAAGAACTTGAAAACGACTCATCAGATTAGCGTTAATGTTTGAACAAACAAAAATGTACATACTGTTGAAAATTCAGCTATTATGTTCTAACAGCTGGATCTATGTTTTATGTTATACAAGAATAAATTAACTCATCGTTGAATCAGCGAACTAATGTATAACTTCTAACTAATGCTCTAAGTTTAAGTAGATATATCTTTATAGTATTGTAAGCATTTCTAAGTGTAGCTCTTTGTCTTAGAAAGTATAATTTTTCTAAAGAAACAAAAGCTAAAATAAAATGGCATTCAAAATTGACACTCCACTTATCGGGCAGACAAATTTACCAATTAAGCAGCTGCGTTTTGAATGTTACGAGTTTAACCTCTCAAGTTGATACAGTACATAGTTCATTATGATATTTGCTTCTAAAAATTAGTAAACTCAGTAAATATTTTGATGTTTACACCAACTTCAACGCAACCGATTCACACATTTGTTGAATAATATAGAGCTAATTTAGCGGCAAGTTAGGCTAGCTAATTAAATGAGTACAAGATTTATCGAAGTTGTGAATATAGGCTTATACTGATTGCCTAAACCGCAGTTGTAAAGCATAACAGACAAAGTTTGAAAATGTACACAGCATGGTCACAAGTAAATAGACACCACCTTTTCAGAAAAAATGAAAA
>NW_013666145.1:43003-45045 GCF_000517525.1 Limulus polyphemus
AGTTAAATGACGAAAAATTAGGTGTCTGTTTACTTGTGACCATTCAGTGTATATTCACATTATGTAAAAGTTTTTAACCTGCATATTGCGAGTGTTTCACTGTTTTTCGGTAAAAGCCCCTACTTTATATTATATAGCACCAAATGTCATTAATTCCTTAATCATAATTTCCTTTATTATCGTCTATACAACCACTCATTGTTAACTAGATTAAACATAACTTACATTTAGGACTGGGACAACGTTGTAAATTATATTTCTCGAATTTTGAAAATGTGTGCCATTCACTTTTAGTCTGATACATAGTGTCATTCGTGTACAGAGGAACGCAAGAGTGAGCCATTGTTTTGAATAGAGTTTGAACAGATAGCCTCGTTTTCAAAACTTATTTAAGTGCAATGGCAGAAACGTGGAAAAACATATTGATAACAGTTTCATTTACTGGCTAGAAAACTTTCCCTAATGAGTTACCAGTATGTTCACGGACTTACAACGCTAAAATGCGGGGTTTGACTCCCCGCTTGGACTAAGCACAGATAAGTCATTGTGTATCTTTGTGCTAAAAACAAGAACAACGATTCGAAAAAAATATAACCTTGCCTCTTTGCCAGTTTTACGCTAAAGACATTAGAAAACTATTAGAAACCTCGATGGTAAAATACATGGTAAATTTGGTTCTGCTAAAAACATAATTTTAAACATTACGTGTGAATCACAGGTTTTTATTATTACATATAGAGCTGTCACTATCATGTTAATCTCAAATACAATTATGTGTCATACTGTATATTTTACCGAAGGAATAAGATGAAAATCATGAGTTATTCAGGCATATACGTAACGGGTTAAGCTCTTTTCTTACAATTAAAAAAATACATATATTTCTAGTAACTGCCAGTGCTGGAAGAAACGTTTTACAAACTCACTTACATGTGATAATAAAGAAATAATGAGAGTTTTGCAGGCTTTAAATTCATTTTCAATATATTTCATTATATTGTAAAAACTATTAATTAAACAGTATCTTCTTTAATTACATAAAATTAAAAGTGAGCTACCCACCTGAAGCTTAAGTGCTTGTAGTGCGTATGAGAGCTTTTCCACATCAAAATGTTCATGATATAATTATTTATCTTAACCTGTTTTATTTTCTGTATAGGATAGTAATTATAGACTTATTTCCTATAAATACACATGACAAAATTTCTTGGGAAACGAAAAAAACATTCGCTCGGGACAATGGTCTTGTACAACAATCACAATATACATTATTTTATGGCATCAAGAGAGATTATAGCACTTAATAAGAACATATTTCATGCGTCAATGCATTGGCGTGGCGCCGCTGATGCGAGCACCGACGCTACGGGTGGCATTTTTAGCATTTGTATATATAGTTCAAAGTGAATTCCTTACCATTCGACAATAAAACCTATGGACACAACATTTGAAAAGGGGAGCTATGGAAGTAGAACAAACTACACAATAGAGCGTTTAGGACAACAATGGATTCAGAACAAAATAACCTTAGCCAATCCAGAGCAACGCATTCGTCCACAAAATGAATGTTATGATTAGAGTATAAAATATTTTTGACCAAAACCTACTGCGATGAATCTGGACGTACCTTCTGGTAAAATTTCTGTGAAAAAAAAAAAAGCTGAAGAAACTGAAATCCCAGTAATTCCTTTAGACCACAGTCATGTCATATCATTTGCTTCAGTTCCAGTGGATTTTCATGGGTTTGGTATGCTTTAACGTGGTCTTCGAAGTCGACGTTTACATACAGTGAAGAATCTGTGGAACTTTGTCAAAATGTATAATCTAAGACGAAGCTATTCGTCCCCCAAAGAAATTGACAATTGCAGTGTCAATCATTAATGCATCAGACCTGGCAACATCGTTTATAAAGGAAGTTTGTTTTGTTTGTTTGTTTTTTTGGAATTTCGCGCAAAGCTACACGAGGACTATCTGCGCTAGCCGTCCCTAATTTAGCAGTGTAAGACTACAGGGAATGCAGCTAGTCATCACCACCCACCGCC
>NW_013666145.1:46002-64441 GCF_000517525.1 Limulus polyphemus
AGCACCCACCGCCAACTCTTGGGCTACTTGGGATTGACCGTCACATTATAACGCCCCCACGGCTGAAAGGGCGAGCATGTTTGGTGGGATGCGGATTCGAACCCGCGACCCTCAGAATGTGAGTCGAGCGCCTTATCCACCTGGCCATGCCGGGCACTATAAAGGAAGTAAATTTCAAGGGCTACAAAGAACCCGGAATATTATTCTGATAAAGAGGGAACAGTTCTCAATATACTTTTATGTTAATATATGTGATATTTAAATTAACAATATAGATTCAACTCTTACAAGAATTAATGCATTCGCCACATTTCAATACAATCACCGTAGTATGCTAGTGATATACAAAATTTATGAAACAATTAGAACATTCTCTTTACGTCATTATGAGACACTTATAAGCAAGAAAATTTAATTTGTTACAAACTCTTGTTTAAAACTTAGAAGACGGGGTAATAACAATACTAAAGAGCTCTGCTCTTAAATTATTAAAATACGCAAGAATAAAGACAGCTTTGATATAAGATACGCTTAAGTGCTTCCTTTGTTAAATCAAGATTTTGAAAGAAAAGACCTGACCAACAGACTTATCAAAACAAGCAGAACCTCAAAGGTACCCTGAACGAAGGTTATTACACTGATAAACGTCATCACGTATCTAGATGATGTATTCATAGCTACTAGCCCTATTCTCTTTATTCATTTACTGTCTTTTCTTCACTTTTACAATGAAAACTTTCTAAAAGTTTAATTCCTTGTTAACATGCATGGGATGATAACTAAAAACATATATCGATCTGATAAAATTGTAATGAACACAAATTCAAATCGTAATGAATAAATTCATTCACTTAGAATTTGATGGCAGTAAGTTTTCTGTTCTTTGTGTCTCAACCTCCAACATATATATGGCTCATTCTTGCTTTTTGATCAGTATTCAATAAGGCCTAAAATGAATTGTGAAGAAATGATGCGAGAAAAGCATAGCTTTATATATACTGTATTAAAATACATAACTTTTTAATAGTCTAACATCTATGCACTGGGTCTCAGTTTTAATTTTCGCATACTTCTCTCTTGTATTGACAATTCAATGGAAAGTATAACGAATAAACATTTATTGGACAATCTTATCTCATTTTAAAATGCAATAAAATTAATAATTAGGCATCTTTGTGGACGCTTTTCAACTACAAATTATATCACGATTTAACCACATTTTACTTTAAACAATTTTATAAATATAAGGGTGAACAACAAGAGAATATTTTCACGAAAGATTAGAAAAGACCGAAGGAAAAATAACAATTTGCTCTTCATTTGGCTTGGTTACGACATAACAGAACATATTTAAATCTTCAAGTTGCTAATAGAGATTGAAATCATATTTATATGCTCAGTATTTCTGATTTCGCAATACCATATTTTATTAACGGTTTCGACGAGATACACCCATGTCTTCAAATTTCTTGTGGTGTAAAAGCTGGTTGTGGAATTAGTTAAAATAAAAGCAAGCCATATCATCAGCATTTCAAAACACTTGGTCACTACATGTCGTTGAAGACGTAACGCGGTTTACACTTCAAGTGTAAAGATAGTCGAATTACAGATATCATGGAATACTTGTAGTAGTTAATTAGACAAAAAGTGTCAGATTATATATAGAGGTATTCCAGCACATTGGTAAATGAAGACGACTCAAGGCACAGGCAATGAGGAAATACATCGAGTTCTTATAGATATCCTCCACTCTTTAGCTGAAGAAGAAAGAGTAGCTGAACGTGATGTTGTGAATAAAAAATGAAACTTCTCTTTAAACTTTTGTACCTTCTGTATCATCGAGATACGTCTCATACTTTTGGTAATACACAGTAAGAAAATTTTTATATATGGTGATTTACATGGATGAATGATATGTTAGTGAATAATTATTGGACTGAGATGTTATACTCCATAAATTCTTGTTTATTTTGATGTGACAATATTACTTGTTAGGACCCATACGAAATAATACAGCTCAACATGAGCCTATAAGATCAGAGCAGGTTTAACCTCTTCTTTTCTGCTTTGTACTATGCGCTCTAAAGTACACTTTAATATATTATATATTTATATAATGAACTGAAAGTAAAAGAGTATGTTCTTTCTTTGTCTCATTAGCTTAATCGAGGCATAATCTAGCTACGTATTTCCTCCTATAATGAAATTGCGCTAACTTAAACGAAAAATAATTGTTGTTGTTGTTGTCATCCGCAATATCCTTTTGTTACATATTTTACGTTCAAAATGCTAAATATTCTAATAAACAGGACTTGCTTCATATTCAGTATAGATTTCTTAGAAAGTTGCAATAGTTTTGAATAGTTAAAACCATTAATTTTACTTCGATGGATTCCACTATTTTTGAGTAAACTGGTTGAAATTCATTCGACAGGTAAAAGATTCTCTAGATACTGGCCGAACCAGCAACAACATTAGAGAGAGAAACCAAACTCTGATGCGACAATGAAAGCTAGCAGTAATAAAAACGTGATGATAAATCTAAAGAAACTCTAAATAAGTAGATTAATACTGCAAATAGTTTGATAGATGCTAATGCGACTATACGAAAATTTGAGAAAAATTTGATTTTCGGTTGCTGGAAATGTGAAATGTGTAAAACAGTCACAAAGCTTGATCTTGCATGAATAGCTGTGTGTAAGTCAATTCAACTGCATTTTGATTGAAAAACATATGTAAATCTGACAGTTACACTGAAAATTGTATTTGAATCTGAAAAATGTTCGTTTGCTTGGATTGTGAACAGTTGAAAAAATCATGTACTCTTCCTGGAAGGAATGAGATACACAAATCATTTATTTGTTTCAGAAGTTTTGTGCTATATAGGCATAGTCGTCCCTAATTTAGAACTGATAGAATAAAGAAAAGGCACCTCCCGCGCTGTCCAAATAGTGGGATTTATCCGACACTCATATGGCACACCCAAGACCTTGAAATATATGAGCGCGTTTTTTTGTGATAACGAGTAGTAAACCTTGAATCCTCGGATTTGCAATCCAAGCATAACAAAGACTAGATCACGCCCGACTCACTGGCTCCATTTTGCTTCATGTAAATCCATCAGCACTAGATTTCCAAATTTTCAATGATCAGTTCCAAATTCTGTGGAATTTTGAAGTATCTGAAGACAAGAAGATGGGGAATTCATATTGGAAGTATTGTGAGTGGACGTTATGGTGTACACCTTATTATGTGTATTAAGATAGTGATTGCAAGGAACCTCTCTATGAAAATTAAATTAACTTCAAATGATTAAGTCTTGTGAAGTTGGAAAAATCTTGGATACTATATATATATATATCATGAACTATCATAAAATATGAAGTATCTACCACATTTTCATAAATGAAAAGATTCATAATTATTACGTTAACTAGCTAAGTAGTGTTATATGAATAATATGTTTATATTATTTTCTGAGTGTTATTATTTTATACGTTTACGTTGATTAATGAACTCTTCATAGATCTTTTATTCATCCCTTATACGGTTACATTGCATTTATTAACAAACAAGTTGAATTCCCGTCACATGACGGGAAATAATGATTAAATTTACTTCTCAAAATGATATCTAAATAAACGTTTTATGAACATGTTTTATAAAAAATAATCTAGCAATAATATATGTATGGAGGGTGACTATCCTATTTCTAGTATTTCACCAAAACAACATTTAATATATATATTTGGTCATCTCCGTTAAGTATTGTTTGGTTAGCATTTTGACTTCTGTATACGTATTTTTAAGTTATGTTCAAATATTCTTCTTGAAACATTCTTATGGATAGAAACATGTAAAAACACTTATTCTTAAAGACATATTCCTACTTGGTCAACTGTATGACCCTGCAAATTATTAATTGTGATGGTAAAGGCAGTGAATTCTACTTGGACTGTCTTCTTGGTTTTGGCTTTGTTAGCCTGCTGAGCTGAAGAAGAGTGATTTAATTTGTCATTTTCAAAATCAAAATGTGCTGCGGATGAAACGTGGGTTATTATAGAGTTGTAGCAGAGGGTTCCGATTGGACAAAATTTAGTGACGTTGCATCCATGTGTCTCCTTAATAATCACATAAATGTAATGGGGAATTTCAGCCAATGACTATGATTTTTGTGTGCCAGTATCGTGGGGCATGCGTATACCTGATTCGATTTTATTGCTCATCAAGATTTCTACCAAACTACCTTTAAATTTAATTATATACCCAAAGTAGCGCATCGTCCGTTTCATATATATATATGTATATATATGGCTGGAAGAATTTTAAAAAGACAAACATTCTTGTCGTCGTATCGTGCAAGTTGTGTGTCGCTCGATGCCACAATGGCCGAGACATCGTCGTGACAGACGGACGACTTTTCGTCTTTATATAGTAGATACTGTATAACAATAACCTGAATAATGGTGATAACAACACAAGTGCAGGTTATGACATCACATACTGGTCTTGGTGAAATGTCATTCAATATATAATTTAATGGTTGTTAAGTGCTCCAAACTGTTAGAATTTCTAAGTGGGTGAAAGGAATGTTATACAAGATACACTGAAACTTGTGCAAGGTTGATTTATATAAATGTTTGATGTTATACAGAAATCTAGTTAACTGTGTAAATTTAACTCATAGCTGGGCATATCTCCTAGTACAGATTTAAATAAGAGTTTGAATTTGACAAGCTCCAGCCGTACTTTGAAATTAAAACCGTTTTAATTAAAACAAGATAGTCAAATTAACTGAAATAATAGGGAGCGTCTAGCATTAAAACGTTGTCTTAGAAGCCGAAGTCCACGAATAGTAAAGGATCCGTAGAATATTTTTCAAGATGTTTGATCAAATGTAAACTATGCCGTCTTTCCTAGTAGCTAGTTACAATGAAAATTGTTGTGTCGACTATGAACGCAATCATTAAAGGACGAGAAATCTCCAAAAGAAACACAGGACCAAGAAAACAGCTTTTATAAATTGCGATAAAATCTCAACATTCATGATCCAGTTTTAATCGCCATTCATATTATGACGAAAATGAAATACACTTGTTTAACATAGAACTCCAAAACTTGTATTAAAGTAGGCGGCCTGCTCTGTTTCTTTAGAAATGGCTTTTTAAAAATGTAAGAAGAAGAATTGCATACTTTTGGAACAATCATTTTAGAATACATAACAGTACAGATACAATTTGAAACAATACGCCGAAAATGTATAATAGAAATCACGTAAACTGTAGATTTTTCCTCACATTCCTCTTAACTTGTTCTTTTCTAATTCAAACTTACAGAGATGTGGTGTGTAAAAGTAACATTTCAGATCCACCTTTTATCTCCCACAATTCATCACCAAAGAGGCGATTCAACAGTACCAGAACTCATCAGTTGAGATGGACAGTAAAAGCCAAAAGATCCTCCTCCTGTCAATTAACTCCAGTCCATAGGTCTTGCAAGCCAGTAGAGTGTACGCCCTCTCTTCGGGGATGATGTAAACCTTCTGAGTATAGAGATTGTATAAAAGATGAATAGATGTAGGTGTTAAAGTACTAAAAAAAATTCAGAATATGAAGCTCAGTGATATAAAATGATAGTCGTCAAGTGTTCAAAACTTTATTTAATCAGTTGTGAAGGTAAGTGAAATATGAGAAATAAATCTTCAGGTATGAATATTTTTCATTCGAGAAGCAAGAAATACAGGATTACCCTCTGGAAGAGACATGTCATACGTGTTTGAGAGATGTTAGCTGGAGGAAGCAGCTTTCATGGAGGATGAGTTTTGCATGTCAGCGAGGATGACATTGTGAGTCTAGAAGCAACATTTGATATTTATGATAGAAAACTTCTGAAGATGATGAAGAATGTTGGATAATGTAATGCGATCATACAACTCCTGGATTGGATTAGATAGCTTTATTTTGATGGCCAGACGGAGGGCACATGTCTTTCATAAGGACGACAAAGAGGTAGATATCCATGAGGTGTGATTATAGGTTATGCAGGGACGAATAAAGTAATCTTAAAAATAGAGAAGATATGGATTCAAACCCCAAGTGGCTACAGTCCAATACCACGAAAAAGGTTAAGTCGTTGTGTGACCTTGAAGTTGATTGCTGTAAGGTGAGCCTTCCATGTCAGATGTTTATTGAAGTTGATATCAAATATTTAACTATGTTAAATAGTTGTATGGGAACATGGTATATTTGAACATTAAATAAATCAAGATTCCGGCAAGATTAATGTTTCCTTTTGCTTGGACTAAACAAAATAACTTTAGTTTTTATGAGTATAGACGAACAGTGTTTGCACCATTCACGGAAGTGATTGAAAGCTGCTTGGAGAACCTTGTTTAAGATAAACATGGTCGAACAGGTAACCACTATGGCATTATCGTCAATGTATTGAAAGATCTGAACAGGACGTGGAGGACGTGGCATATCTGAAATATACAGGATATAGAGAAGAGGTGAAAGATCTCAGCCTTGTGGAATACCTTCATGTAGTATAAAGCACCTTGAGAATATATTTGCCTTCGAAAAAATAACTGACGTTCCATATGGAATGAATTAATGACTGAAACATAAGAAACAAGTATGGATATAAAACGTAGTTTCAAGATCCAACCTTGATGCTAGACTAAATCAAAAGCCATTTTCAAATTGAAGAATTTCATAAAACATGGGTAGTTTGTGTTAAAATGATTGGTAATGGTTCTGAGAGGCACGGAAGTTGATCCTGCATAGAAATTAGGGGACAAAATCCAGCAAGTGTATTTTGAAATAGGCTTTGGCCTGTAAGAAATCAGTATAAATGCTTTAAAAATATTTGCTCAAAGATTTTACAATATACACTTATGGGATTGATTTAATGGTAGAAGCTTATACTTAAAAGAGGCTCAGTGTGTTTCAGGAAAAGTAGGATTACCGAGAACTTCTAGAATTATGTACGAAATTCAGTGAGAATAAGAATCATAAGGATCATTGCAAGAAGCAGAAAAAAAAATCCTTATAGCATGGCAGAGATGTGTATAGGTAATTCCATCCAGACCTGTTGCAAAATTACACTTATTCTGTCGCATTTATTGGAGCGTATTCATGTACTTATTCTCCAGGGTGTGATTACATTTGGGATACCGATATAAGAATATCTTGAAACATCGTCTGAATTATTAAAGTCAAAGGGTTGTTAGTAAGGAACTTGAAAGTTTGTGTCGTGAATAGTTGCAAAGTAATTAGTTATGTCAATGGTTACTATGTTGTAGCAGAGTTACCATATATGATTAGGGGAATTGAGAAAAATAATTGGCTAGCCAGTAATTAAGTCGGCACAAGTATTGTGAGAAACTAGAGAATTCCGAGATGGATTAGGCTCTTCGCTACCTGAATCTCTTACCTACCAGAATATAATTAGGTAATGTTTGTTGAATACACATGTGATGCTGGAGAATACCTGGTCCTATGGAACGGAAAAATTCACGCAAAATAAATGTAGACGGTATAATGAAAGTTTGTGTGGATTATAAAAAACAGTTGGACCATGCTGGGAGGTGGCCGAAATAATAACAGTTTCAGGCTTTTGAACAAAAGAGTTGATAGTTTCAAGAGAAGAGAGTTTTATAACTGTATTCTGAAGAGTATTATTGATGTAGGTCCTCTAAAAAGGCTAGTCAGCATCATAATAATTTAAAGAAGTATTTTGAATTTCTAGTCTCACATATGTATTTCTAGTGGCTAGCTGAACTAGAACTATGGGAAAAGAATGTGAGCATAATTTTACCAAGACCACAACAGTATCAAAAGCTGAACTGGATTCATGATGAGTCTGGTATGAAAGGGACAAACGATATCCAGTACTATCGTCTAGTGTGGAATGAAATTAACGCTTCAAAAGAACTACTAGGACACTTAATATCAGCCATAGCAATAAAGCTTTCGATACC
The DNA here is from genome assembly GCF_000517525.1 of Limulus polyphemus. Classification (NCBI taxonomy): domain Eukaryota; kingdom Metazoa; phylum Arthropoda; class Merostomata; order Xiphosura; family Limulidae; genus Limulus; species Limulus polyphemus. The sequence goes on from NW_013666145.1 coordinate 53,984, forward strand.
ATGATCAAAGTGGAGGAGGAAGTAATGAAGGAAAGTATCCCCATTTTGAACATAGATAGTAGAGAGTGTGATGACATGAGATTCAAAGTAGAGTAGTCATACATTCTACTGTATATCCACCCCGTCCAATGTTCATGGGATGATCACTGCGCTGTAAGATGTAACCAGGTCATTTTGCAGTTTCACATGGTTTAAGAACTGTGTCATTAAGAAGTAAGCATGCACTAAGTTAGCAGACAGAAGTAGTTCCAATAGTGGTTTATTGGTGTCTAATGAGCAAACGCCCATGAAAAGAAATAACAATCTGTCCTATCCTGGATTTCATAAGGACCTGAAATCAAAATGATTACTAAGTCCAGAATATGTAGCCTTCATATAAATGAATTTTAAAACATGTATCTGTATGATTAATGCTGTCCAGGACAAACACAAGTTGATATGGATAAATGTTTTGTATAGCAAGTTATAAAATGCACAATTTGAGAGGGTTAATAATAGAATTATGAATTGATTACTGGATCTTTGGTGCTAAGAGGAGAAAATGTAGTAGGATCATCAGCTTTTAGAAAACGTCTCGCTAGGCACAGGAAATAATAGGTAGGATGATCCTTCTGACAACTGCAAAATCTATTTTATCACACTGTCAAGCAGGATAAGGGCCTCTACAATGTGGACAGACAAACTTATTAGGGCATTTATCTATAGATGGGAACTGTAGACGAGACATTTTTTTCAAAACGAAGGGGTTGTGGTAGCAGTGTTCTAGAAGCCTGAGCTCGATAGAGTTGTTTGTAAAAATATGCGCCATGCTGGAGAAAATAATCAACAACATCACTTCTCTCGGCGAGGATCAGATCATATATCTATTGGATTACGTGAGATTTAAACCCGATTTTCTCGTGAATAGTAATGCTATCTACGAACAGTTTGGAAATGGTTTCTTTTTCAGAAATGAATACATGTATACCACGGATTATGCAGACATTTAGTGGAGCACGGCAAGTTGGAGGTTGTTGCTTTTACGTAGATGGCCCAAACTTCTGAATCATGGTACAAAGCCTAAAGTAGCAATGCCAATGTCGTTATAAAGTGTATGGTATAATAGGAAGTTAATGAATTTTACAATTATTCTACTATATATGGTTATCTTTTGGATGGCAGCATGGAGGCTCATTTAGATATTTACAAAAAATAATGAACGAGCTGCATAAAACGTGGAATCCATTTTAAAAAAAGAAAAAACGAAAAACTAGATAATAATTCAGTATCGATTTGGAAATAGGCAAAATAAGCACATGTAGGTGGTTTTGACTAGGTATCAAGTGATTATCGAGTGGCAAAAAGTGGCAACAGCAAAGAAATGTGTAGAAAATTCCACTGGAGGATCAGTAGAAAGAGCTGCAAAAAATATTGTATTTTACAAACAAGAGGGTCTCTGATTGGTAGGTGACTATAGCTGAAACCCACTTCTTGTGCTCTACGGCGGGTCTGCAATAAAGTTTGGGTAGTTAACAGCTAGAAGACAACCCAAGCTTCTCCACAACAGGAAAAATATGACTATGGACACAAGTAATAGAAACTGTCTATTATAGGACTTCCAGATAAACACTAATAATAAATAAACAGGAAAATATTTTAAACTGAATAATGAGAAAAGTCTAATTCACCAATAGAACTGAAAATAGTCCAGACACTAGTGCTAAGAAATTTCTACGCTTAAGCACGTTCCTCAAAAATATTTCAGCGTTCATTTCTTTTTCCGTCTTCTTCATTTCGCAAAACATTTTTTTCTTTTTTCTTGTCATTTCATTCCAGTCCAAGCAACGAAGCTGGCGGCCTTAAACGCCGAATGCTGGCAAAACATTAGAAGCCAATACACCTATTACAGTTTTTAGGTGTATTGCTTTCTAATGCTTCCCCAGTTTTCGACATTTAAACAGTAATTTTAAAGTATTATACTGTACATGTGAATAATGTTTCAGGGAATCTTTTGTTTCTCATAGTCCATCCCAACTAATGAGTTCTGTTATTATATGAAAGGCCTTTTGGGTAGTGACTTGTGGGACACAAAAGATGGATCTTAAATGCTGTTTTTACACACCTCTGCTTTTGAATCTGAAATGGACAAATTAAGATGAAAGTGAAAAACAACAAATGTAGTTCCCATGATTTTTATCACAAAATTTAGAGCTGTTGGTTTCTAATGATTCGCTAACTTTCGATGTTTTAAAACCCGTAGACTTAAAAATAAGTTATATATATATATATATATATATATTCGTCCGTCTACAAAATTATTATCTTTAAGTTTATACTATACATTCTTTTGTAGAAGTTCAGTGCACAATTAGTTCGGTTTTCACAGTACTTACAAACTTTTGATAAACTATAAAGTTCAAACTATTCTACTGATTTCTGTAAAAAAAAAAATCCTGAAGAGATCTTCCCACTTGCAAAATAATTGTACATTGTAAGCCAGATTCACTTTTAACTTTGTACATTATAGAAAGTAACGTTTAGTCGGAATGTTTGCATGCTTACAACGCTAAAATTCAGGCTACGATTCCCGGAGTTGGCAGAGCACATATAGCCCATTATATAAGTTTGCGATTAACAACAGCCAAACTAAATCCCCCCCAAAAAACGCAATTATCTTGCAAAAACTTTGAACTATTTCAGATCTGCAGTTCTGAAAAAGTACTTATTCCTTTACACATTTTAATATGTACATTTTTATCTAGATTAAATATAATTCTCGATTACCACGTGTCAGAATATTCGAAAAACATAATAAACTATACTCAACAATTTGATCAACATTGAGAGGACGCTATAAAGACAACTTATTTGCATATAAAGTAACAAAAAAGGACAGGTACGTAATTAAAATTCAAGCTTATATCCAATCACTTCAATTGCATTAAGTTACTTAACCAACAAAAGCAATTATTTATCTTCTGTATTTGTTTACCGACAGTATGTAACATCTACAAACTAATGCATGCACATATTGAAAAGGCAAGAAATGAATTACCTTATAGAAGAAGGTAATATTGAATTTTCGATTGAAAAAGAAACATCTCAATCTTCTACAACCAGATTTAAGCTTGTTGACACACACTAAGGGTTGTCCTTTAGATCATTTTGTATTCATGCAAGGAGATTTTTCCGCTTTGATAATCTTTCTATTCATCAAGTTCTCGTCTTTCAAGACAATGTCCTTTTTTTTTACGTTCTCCAGAGACATGAGGATCTGTAACGTATATCTTTAGCATAATTCGTATAAGAGAAGCTCAAACCCAGAGCAATGTCTTGCTTCTTCGAAATTGTTTACTACGTTGCTGTTTATTCACCAAATATCCTCTGACTACTTTAATAGGACAGTTGTTTCTCAAATACTTGCAGAGATCCTATTATGGAAAATCTTATTATGATAAAAAGAATATCCATGTAATTTGTTTTCAACCATATTATGTCCTTTTATTTCAATGTTATCCAACCCTATTAAAGTAAAACGGTCACTATGAAATCTATCAAATCTTCTATGGATTACAAGGCTCGGTAATATGTATTTATTCCTCGCTGACGGTTGTTGATAATATGTTTCCTTTCTCTCTGTCTGTATTGGATGTTAAGTAATATCTCATTTATACTTACTCTTCTATAAGTTCTGATAGACCAACAATAAAAGTATCCTTATAAAACTATAAGGCTAATAGAACTCATTGACTAACTCGTATCTTCACATTTAACAAATTCAAAGCTCATAGTACCAATAGAATTGAAAATCAACAAAGATATTTACAATTAATAATTTCAAAGCTGCAAAAAATTCATGAAACTCAGTAACTTACACAGGTCTTCACTATTACAAATTTGAAAGTTCAAAGGAACAATAAGACTTAGTGACTTCACACTTAATGATTTTAAATTCAGAGAATCTCTCAATTAATCATGGCGTCCTCTCCAATTCTCTAAGCCAACTACTCTGTTATTTCTCCTTGCCTTCATCAATTTTCCGAATTAAAACTTCTCAAAAACATTTCTGTTGTCGTCGAGACAAAGATGAGTCTCTCTGTCTGCCTCTTACATTTCTTCCTTCTATTTTAGCCATTCAAAGATTCGCACGTCTTTACTATTAGCAATTAAAAACTTACTGCATTAAAAAAGTAAAATTACACATAGAATTAATTGATAACAAATTATTGCAATACATTAAAATATTTCTGTTATTGAATGTTTATTTCTCGAACAAAGACACTGAATTTCAGGTTACTTAAACTTGATATGCATAGATATTTCAGGACATCATATCTCAAACTCACAAGCAGTTGTAGATTACATTTGTCCACTCAGACTACCATTTTTATTAGTTGACCTTGGTACTAATATTTGAAGGTAGTAGGCTTGAAATTAAGATATCGTTAAGCAGAGTCTGACACAACGCCATGCATTATAGAAATTTATATATATATATCATGGCTCGACAGTTTGTTTGTTTGAAGTTAAGCACAAAGCTGCACAATGGGCTATCTCTGCTCTGCCCACCACGGGTATCGAAACCCTGTTTTTAGCATTGTAAGTCCGCAGACATACCGCTGTGCCACTGGGGGGCAACTCGACAGTTTTCTTGATGGTTCGCTGAAATGATCCTCTCCACAAGACTTTCAAGGAAAAGTAATTATAGACTATTATTATATATAATATGTTTACTTTAGATCTTCACTATCGTTAGGCTTACATAAATCAAGTAATTAAAATTAACTTATATAAAATTACAATAAATAGCAGAGACTTTTGAGTTGGTATTCTGCAATATCCATAAAAGATAAAAGTGTTGAAAACAAGGTATTTGTTATCAATTTGAGCTCCTAATAACTAATTGAACTCTCATTATGAGATACCTGTGATAGTAAGTCCGAAAGAGAATTAACCGAAGACAATACAATTCCACTTTAGTAACTCTCAAGGAAACCTTTCGAGTTATCATAAACGTAAGTAAACGTGAATCGGAAATATAACTAACAAACAATTTTATATGTATCCAACTTAAATGTCCTGTTTATAGCATGAAATAATTTTTAATTCTAGGAATATATAAACCTAGTATTGTGTAAAATGTAAAATCACTAATGGTTAATCGCCTCATGAAAATGTTAAAATATAGAAAGCTGCTTTCAATTCTTCTGATTTAAATTAAAGAATAAAACATAAATAGAGAATTTTCTTAGTCATTCTAATTTTTTCAGGCATTAAGTATAAATGCTAATATATAGTATAAAGATTTAAGCTTAATGTTTAAAAATATTAAAATGGTTGAGTTTACTAGTTGCGACAAAAACCATGAGTGCAAGTGTACGTGATTATTTAATAAGAGTTATTATATGAACTGACACTAAAATTATATATTCAATGCTTTTATTTCTAAAGTTATTTTGAACCTGAGATAATAATATTTATTGACTGGAGTGAGAAATAATTTTAGCACTATATTCTGTAATTCTCCAGGAGTATTAATCGTGGACTAGCAGAAACCCGCAAAACATTTCCGGCCAAATTAGTATCTTTATCGTAACAGTACTTCTTTAAATATAGCATTTCTAGCAAAATACAAACGAATTGTAATCGTAGACAACGAAATGTATAAATCCGCTTGTATATAGGCCGTACTTTATAAAACTTTAACTTATGTTAGGCCTAAGTTCGATAAAGAGATAAATTAACACTGTAACCTGTGTACGTTTTGTTTTGTTTTTACTTTAGTTTAGTTAGGACTAAACTTTACTGTACTTAATACTATCGATAAATAAACTTATAATGTTATTCTACGACCTAACGTCAAACCTTTTTTAAAAAAATTGATAAGTTTTTAATATTCTGTTGTACAAAATCGTTAGTAAAGTATGTTTACATTCTCCCTTTTGTTGTTACTTCATGTTTCATACAGCAATTCTAGCGACTTGTTCACTGAGCTTTGCAGCTATTTGCTGCAGGCAGACTGTTTGTCGTCCAGTGAATAATGAGCATGCGCGTTTTTTCTTGGGGAAACATTCTAACCACGCATGCTTATGCAGCAGGTTCACGGTCAGAAATCGTAACGGTCGTACATACAAACAAACAGAATAAAAGTATAGATGATTTTGATAACTATAACAAATGCGTATGCTTTTGTTGGGACAACTTGTATAAAAAAAACAAAGAAAAACTCGTTTTAGGACTTAGCTTGAACCGTTTCTATTTTATATTTTTCCCTAAATGCTTTTATATTTTGTGTTTTGGCTGTTATAGACATTGTTTGAAGCGGTTGTATGAGAAATTTAGTCTTCAAACAAATATAAGTATCTTTAAGCATATCTAACACGAATAAATATTACTTTTTTAAGGAAAGTTTGTTTTGAATTTCGCGCAAAGCCGTCCCTATTTTAGCAGTGTAAGACTAGAGGGAAGGCAGCTAGTCATCACCACCCACCGCCAACTCTTGGGCTACTCTTTTACCAACGAATAGCGGGATTGACCGTCACATTATAACGCCCCCACGGCTGAAAGAACGAGCATGTTTGGTGGAACGGGAATTCGAACCCGCGACCCTCAGATTGCCAGTCGAGCTCCCTAACCACTTGGCCATGCCGGGCCTTTAAGGAAAGAATCGTAAGTCTTATTTTATAAGACTAACGTAAAAAATAAGGGTTTTACAGGATGTACATTCGTGTTGTAGATGTATCTACATTATTTGTTTATTTGTTTGTTTTAGTGCAACGATACACAGTAACTAATCTGCGCTCTGTTCACCCTAGATTTTAACATTGTAAGTCCTTAAACACTTACATTAAACTGAGGTATTTCACTGCTTTCTAATCCAGAAAAGATAAGATAAAGATGAATGTTATTTCAAAAGTATTAAAAAACTATTAAAAACCATTAAAGCTATCAAACCCTGCTCAAAACTGTTCTTCTTCTGTTGAAAATAGTAACACTAGATATAGTCGTATCAATCTATGTGGTTATACGTCAGGAAAATTCGAACAAGAGGCACATAATTTCAAATAATTTTATTCCAAAATTTTTATAATGAACTCTTATGCAATACTGATGTAAACGCTTTTTAATTTAATTCCGCCATACTAATTTCACTCTAAAACATCATCCTGAACTTGTAATTTTGTAAACGTTCGTGTTGATTTGAAAACTGATATTGTATAAGAATCAAAAGCGTACACGTTATTTGTCTTAGACTACTTGATCAAGCAATGACTACTCATACATGCAACATATAATACAAGAAATAAAAAAAAATGGTACATTAGATTTTAGAAAAGACTCGTCAATAAGTAATAATATATAAATTCAAAACTCTATAGCTCTGGAATTCAAGTCTAGGGCTCTGCAAGTGTCCTTATTATTTTTTCATAACATAACCTGATAACGCTTGAAAGGTTAGGAGTTTTTCATAGCATACATACGAGTTTATATTTGTGGTATTTTGAAATATGTCAACATTTTCAAAATAAGTATATTATCAAAATATTGTAAAATAATAATAAAATGTTCAGTTTAAACGTAAAAGATGATATACCGTTTAAAATCACCAAAAAGGCACAGCTGGTGTATAATTTGCATCACAATAAACTGAGGTAAATTTACAATAAAATAAACAAATACAATGTGTTCTCAGGAAGGAACTCTAAGCTTTATAGTCCACTGCTTTAAAACAAAGTTATAATATCTATGGAAAGCAATTTGAAATTTTGTAAATCTAGCTTCAATACGTTCTGCTTCATGAAGTTGAACTTTTGCATTGGGATAAAAGCTAACAGCCTCATCAATGTATAAATATGTCTAAAGAATTTTTATAATTTCCTTGCTAATTTTATTATCAATTGGGAAAAAATACTTTATTAAACATATAATTTGTATTTAAAGAAATTAAAGATACCACCCATACACTTTATACTACACACACATATGAGAAACCAAAAAATAAATAGCCTATTTTAAAATCTTTAGTATCCAGTATTGGAAACTATTATGAAAACGGTAAGGGAAGTGGGTATAAAAAAGGCAAATACTCTTGAAATACCATGCTGATTATGCGTGAAAATGAACTGGACAAGAATGTCATGTATTTATAGCTTATACGGTGATTGTTGCCATTCAACCAATGTGCCACATCTGTATAAAGTTATAAGGCCCAGCATGGCCAGGTGGTTAGGGCGTTCGAACTGTAATCTGCGGGGCGCGAGTTCGAATCCCCGTTCCACCAAACATGCTCGCCCTTTCAGCCGTGGGGGCGTTATAATGTGACGGTCAATCCCACTATTCGTTGGTAAAAGAGTAGCCCAAGAGTTGGTGGTGGGTGGTGATGACAAGCTGTCTTCCCTCTAGTCTTACACTGCTAAATTAGGGACGGCTAGCGCAGATAGCCCTCGTGTAGCTTTGCGCGAAATTCATAACAAACCAATAAAGTTATAAAAATAACACTATGTCTAGTAAACGAAGATAAATCTTGAATTTCTGGGTACCGCTGGTTTAAAACCAAAATACCTACCAGAGAGATAGACAGATAGACAAAGACTGTGTCTAGTAGCAGTAGTATTAATTAATTCATGGCTTCCAGGATTGAAATACAGAATGACAGGCGTGTAAAAGTTTGAGCTCGTTAAGGATTCTCCATGTTTAGGTAGGAGGTGTATGAAAAACTCTGAAGAAGATCCGTGAGACTGCCACTGTTAATAACAGAATTGGTCATTCAGTTTTGTGTGTTTAGTGTTAAGAGGATGAATTTAAACATAATGCGCAAAACTAGTAAAATCGGATCAACTGGAGACTTCACAAAATATACATACCAAATTTTTAACGGTACATGTTAACCATAGTTTATTTAAAAAACAAATTTGTTAGAATTATTATTCATATGTGTCATTTAGAGCAAACATTAGTAATATTTAATCATAAAAGACAAAGTAGCTGTTTGTTATGAACCGACGAAAGCAGATTTTCTTTTTTACTTGGAAATTCACATTGAAACATACAAGTATCACGCTTTAGCTTGCTTAGCTTATACTTGCTAATGAGCTGACGAGTTTCTGTGGTGAATTCGTGTCTACCTCTATCCTAGGACACTAATTAATCATTATATAAAAATATACACCATACGTTCAAGGAATGACAGTATAACAGTTGTATCGATAATGATCTAACACTAAAATTTAAACATTTTTCCGAAACTTTAAATTGGTCAGCAGTTAGAAAGGTGAATTAATCATATATTGATTCACGTTGTGTGTTTATGAATTTATATATTGGCAAGCTCATCCCATAGTTTTAAGATCTAGCAGAACCATCTCTCCTGCTTTCATGAATATTAAGTCTTTATCTAGTTTGATGGAAATCTGCCTTTTTTCTTATTCGAGTCTTAGGGTTTCTAAAGAAGCTCACGAGCGGACATGATTGTTTCATCGTAAATATTGATATATATATCCTTTACCAAAACGATGAAGAAAAATTTAACGCAACGCTCTTCAAATGCTTTAATTTGATTTAATTTAAGAGCCGACAGTAATCATACAAGCATTTTTTTTTGAAAAAATTTAACCTAAAGTGAGAAATTTTGACCAGTGTTGTTGCATTGAGCTATCGGAATATAGTGTTATTTGTATTTTTCGGAAACCTTGATAAATCTGAAAGGTTATTTTTCATTGCTATTTTTGTGTATCTAAAGGTCGTAAAAAAAGAATATTTGAATATTTACCACATGCCTGTGTGCAATAGTTAAAATATAGCACGTGGTTCAAAACAGTAAATGTACTTATTGATCATCTTGAATGCTACTCAGCATAGATGGGAAAGAGTATGAACGAAATAGCCGTTTTCAGTACACCTAGGTGTGTAAGTATTTCTACCTATTTGTTAAACATTTCAAATTTCTAGTATACTTTGGAGAAGCTTATAATTAAGCAAAAAATTACAACTGTAGACATTAAATTATACGTAGTATGGAACTATATTTCTTATTAGGAGAGAAATCATCTGAGATCCCTACACTGTAATTTTACTGTTATTATCTCATTCATGAATAATTCTAATAAGAGTGAATACATTACCAATATTAATATTGGTATACCGTTACAAATAGTAGTGTGCGTGGACCAGAATTCGAAATTACTATATTTACTTTTAACAAGTAACTTTGGTTTGCATGCTTTATAGTTAAATATGTACGCTATTAGCTTGAAGGAAACCATATGTTGGTTGGTTTTATCACTTTCAACAAAAAAATGTATCCACATAAAAAATAGATATAAGACGTTTTAATCTGTTTTCGACTTTTCGGGAGTTCTAGATTAAAAGCTAAGTAAAGTATAAACAAACGAGCTTTCGTATCAACTGAAAATATAAAACCAATAGCAAAGTATGGTATGTTGCCATATATTTCTTCATAAATTGATCGCCACTGTCAAC
>NW_013666145.1:65403-72621 GCF_000517525.1 Limulus polyphemus
ATATATATATATATATATATATATATATATATATATAGATCTGTTACGTCTTACCAGTGTGCTCTGGACGTTAAAGAGGTATCTCAATATCTTTGCAAGATAACAGTATCAAGTTTCTTTCAAGTACTATAAGATTATGTTTGTATAAATATATATATATATATATATCGCAATAGCGTTATCGGTCCTGGTTGTCAACTTATTGTCATAAAGGATAATGTCTGTCGTAATAGCACCCAAATGCGTTAGTGATATCCCATCTATCAGACACAATTCTTTACACACAAAACCAAAATTACAGCCAGCTTTATCAATCGGGGTGATAACAAATTGTTTTAAAATTTCTTTTACTTTATTTTTAAAGACATTGAAAGAAATATCTAATTTATATCGAGATAAGTTTAAAGTTCTTAATTGATTCTTTATGGAATTAATAAAATATAATTTCCATTCAAAAAAGAAACATGGTGGATAATAAGATTGTATACTCTTATTTTAAGAATATAATCATCAATATTTTTTTCTAAGTCTTTTAAGATTTCACATTTTTTGTGCGTTTTAAAATTTTATACGTAGTACCTTTCTTTTATATTGAGTGTAATTCTTTAACTTTGACAACTTCTTAATTTCCGGTAACTATATGATTATCAAAGATATATTTAAAAACACTTATCACAGTTACAAGGTAAGTTTTCAACTTCAATTTGATTAAATTCTTCCATGATTTTTTTATAGCTAAAGAGAAGAAGTCCTATAGATTTATTATATTTAAAACTGACTATCGGTTAAAACGATTTTATGGGGAAAATATCTTCTTGAATATTTTTATGGATCAAGGAAGGTAAATATAAATCATCATAAACTATATGTTCAAAATCAATTACTATATAAGATTTATCTTTTATCTTTACTGAAGGGAGTATAGGTATACTATTCCATTTTACTCTAAATATAATTAGATCTATAATTAAGTCTTTAACATGGATACTTTTATACTCAAAGTTTAACAAATATTTTGACAGATATTTGAGTTTTGCATTTGTTAATTCAAATACTTGTTTTATTATAAATTTCACCAGATTAACATATCAGTCAAAAACAGAATCCAATTTTTTGTTTATATATACTTGAACAAATCTTCAGGAGAAAGGGAGGAGGTTGCGAGTTAGAACAATATAAAAACTTTTAAGGTAGGGTGTATAGTTCTATTTAATATCGTATAGTTTTATTTAGTTATATTTAATATATTATAGTTTTATTTAGTTATATTTAATATATTATAGTTTTATTTAGTTCTATTCAATACTTTATAGTTCTATTTAATATCGTATAGTTTTATTGAGTTATATTCAATACGTTATAGTTCTATTTAATATCTTTTTGTAAGAGTGGAGGTTGGGAATTTAATTAGTAGAAATATTATGGTGGCTTTATAAAAATTCATGTCTATTTTAAGAAATGTAAGGGTAACTGCTTTCCTACAACTGGCAATAGATGGTGAAAGGCAATAGAAGCTGAAACGTTATGGGTGTATGTACATAGTTTCGTACTCTTATTTGATCGATTTTTTTATGATTTTCCATGACGGCTGACTAGATTGACATCTGCGTTTGGATTTTGTCTGATAGATGGGATATCCCCAACGCATTTTGGTGCTATTATCATAGACATTATCCGTTATGACAATAAATTGATAACCAGGACCGATAACGGTATTGCGGTATTTAATTCATTATTGTTTTATAGTGCTGATTCATCTTCCTATTAACAATTAATGTAATCAATAGTTTGTAAGTTTTATACATATATATATATATATATTCTCCAGACGCTACTATATCGCCAGATTTGATCGATCAACATAACTTAATGTTAACGTGCAGAGATTATACACGTCTGTAGACTTATTATATGGGTTGAATATAAAGTTTTCTGTTACATACATTGTTATTACCAGAAAAACCAAAACCAATCATGGTCTTATGATTAAGTAATAGCTTTTATCATTACAGAATAATTATAAACAAAGAAATAACTTAACAAACAACAATGATCTGTTACTTACCTTTCCGAATGTGCCAACCTCTAAGCAACAGCCGGCCGTGAACAGCCTGAAGAGCAGTTGTAGACAGTGAAGTACTGATATGGACGTCTTGTTCAGTCTGGAGAAAAGTATCTATAAATTGTGTAGCTAGAATGAGCATCTTGATAAGTCTAGAGAGGCATATCTGTAAACCATGAAGTTAGAATGGGGGTCTTGTTCTTCCTGGAGAGGGATATCTATTTATATCAACCGTGAAGCTAGAATGAGCGTCTTGATAAGCCTTGAGAAACATATCTATAAACCGAGAATAAGCATCTTGTTCAGTCTGGAGATACGTATCTATAAACCGTGAAGCTAAAATAAGCATCTGCTCATCCTGAAGAAAAGGAGCTGTAGACAATGAACTTGAAGCTAGAATGAGCATCTCAATCAGCCTGAAGTGAAGAGGCTAAAATGAGGTACTCTACCAATAAGGACCTTTAATATACTCGGTTATTGGAAGGGTTACTATATTGTATTATTTGATTGTTGAAGACCTTTTGTTTCTCTCTTTTTAAGTTTCTAGTTTGAAATAATACTTGTACAACTTTTTTGTTTATTATCTTGAATATATACTAGTTTCGTTTTTAGAAATTCGATTCCAGCGGTAGACAAAGCAAAGGCTTGCGTGAATAGATTTGCGCCCAAATAAACAAAGTTGGAGTTATTGACTAAGCTAAGATTTAATAAAACTTTAACAAAGCATTTATTGGATATCAAAATAAGTATGGATAATATGGTAGCTTAATAATAGATGATAAATTATTGGTACCTTTTCACTGGATATCGGAAAATATTTTTCAATGGAAAGCTGAAAAAAAAAATGTCAAACGTTTTACAAATAAAAGAAATTAAGATATTTGTAAAGCTTTTATTACATAATAGAGAAAAATCTTGTTTTTCGTAATGAACAAATTAGTATTAGGCTTCAATAACCTATTTAGTAGATAACAGAATGTTTTGGGTAAAAGAGTATAAAAGTAAGGCATTTACTGGCCTATAGAATGAAGTTCTGATTTAGACTCTTGTTATAACCGAAAACATTATGTTGGTTAAGGTTTGGGGTAAAGAAAAGTGGGTACTGTTATGTAGATTAATTATTAGATAAATGGGTGAATTGTTCAAAGATAAACAGAGTACTCGATTTTATTTGATAACAAGTCAAATTATTTTAATATTTACTGAAGAACACAGCTCAAGGTTTTGTTAAAATGATTACTGGATATCACAGATTAAGGTTTTATCAAAGCGTTGGCTGTTTACTGAATAACTAGTTGAAGGTTTTATCAAAGTATTGGCTGTTTACTGAGTAACCAGTTGAAGGTTTTGTTCAAACGTTGATTGAATAACACAATACAAGATCTTATAAACCCATTAACTGGATAACACAGTTCAAGGTTTTAATAAAGTATTTACTGGATAACACCACACAAGGTTTTATCAAGATGTTTATTAGATAACACAGTGCAAGGTTATTTAATTGTTTACTAAACAGCATAACAGAGTTTTCTTCACTTGTTAACATAGTACAGAGCTTTCACAAAGAGTTTATTCGCTAACATAGAACAAGGTTTTATTAATGATTTTGCTATTTGATTTATAAAGCGTTTAGCTAAAGCGCTTTTTGAATAAAAACAGGCAAAGTTATAAGAATAACAAAGATACAATAAGATCAGGTATTAGGAAGGTAAGAATTGGAATGTACTTCTTTGAAAAAAAAAACTATTTTACAGCAATTAATCTTATTAAAAAATATTTATTTGATAAAATTGTTTACGCATATAAAACCTTAATATATTTGTGAAACGTTTTCTAATCAGGTCATCGTAATCTATTGACAGTTTTACTGTATAAAAAGAAATAACGTAAACCATTATTAAATAATAAAAATGCAAATATTTGTAAGATATTCGCTAGATAACAGAATACGATACATTGTTAGTAGTAGAGTAGAAAATGCTGTTATAAGTAGTTTACTAGGTGATAAAACTTTAGGCTTCTACAAGTTGTTAATTTGATAACGGAGTTTTTGTAATAATGTTTATCATTAATAATAAATATCAAAGTATTGATAAAGAAAATCCTGGTTAATATGTAAAGTGTTCATTAAATAATTATCAAATTCTGATGTGCCCAATCTATTGAAAATAGCATTGCCCGAAGCTACGTTATTGTTATTTTCGCCAATTGTCAATCAAAGGCTTTTACTTATACGTCTTATTAGTATAGTTACGACAGCGAAAGTCACATGACGCTGCTGGCGCATTGGCGCTGGTGGCATGTGCGAGGAGTTTCTCGAATGATCGTTAATTTCCTAATTTGTTCCAGGTGTCCTCTTTTTTAGTATATAAGCCGGAGATAGATTGAAAAGAAATAAATTGAGTCAAGCGAACAGTAGGCGCCGTAAGTAAAGTGTGTGAATCGCTGTGAATTATAGCGTGTTTATAAAAGTAGTTAAGTTAAAGTGACTGTGGAAATTCTGTGTATTCCAAAGTTGTATCGATAAAAGAATAAACTAGTTTTAATTAAGAAAGGACTTGTATCACCGAAGTTTCTAGAAAACAATTTCTATGGGAAATTAACAAACAAGCAGATTCCCAACAAATTGGTGTCAGAAAGTGGGATAAAAAAGAAAAAAGAAGAAGAAGATGGAAACGAGAAGTGGCAAATCAAATTACAGCTTAGCAGATTTGATGGCAGCAATACAAGAACAGCAAAAGAAACAAGAAGAAGGAGAAAAGAAACAAGAAGAGAGACTACAGCGGTGGCAGAAAAACCTGCAACAGTGGCAGCTCGAACAGGAAACTAAACAAGAAGAGAGATTACAGCAGTTGTTGGAGGAAAATTAAAAGAAACAAAAAGAACTAGAAAATAAACAAGAAGAGAGACTACATCAGTGGTTGGAGGAGAAAGAAAAGAAACAAGAAGAGAGACTACAGCTGTGGTTGGAGGAGAAAGAAAAGAAACAAGAAGAGAGACTACAGCTGTGATTGGAGGAGAAAAAATAAACAAAAAAGAGAGACTACAGCAGTGGCAGGAAAACCAGCACCAGTAGCAACTGGAACAAGAAATGAAACAAGAAGAACAAGAAAAGAAACAGGAAGAAAGACTCCAACAGTTGAGAGAAAACCAGCTCACACAAATGGAAAAGATTAGTAAATTCCAAAGTGAATTAAATACATTAAAGGATGATGTACTGTCTTTTACACAAGGAGGATATATTAGCCATGGACCTAATCCGCCCCAGACAACGGGAAGCCCTTTCCAGACCCCGCAGCTAAACCCTAATGCAGACATCTTCAGTCCCGTCAGAAGCAACATTCCAGACATGAGTGTCAGCAATAGGGGTGATCTAGTATAAAGGAAGCCACAGGAATTCGATGGGAAGGCACCGTGGGAAGCATACAGAGCACAATTTGAGCTCCTGGCAGAAATGAATATATGGAAAGAGGAGCAGAAAGCAGTGTACCTGGCAACGAGCTTGAAGGGACAACCACTGGAAATACTTGGTCAGTTGTTAGCAGAAGACTGGCACAACTATAGAGCACTGGTAGCTGCTCTAGAACTCAGGTATGGAACTCAAAATCAGTCCAAAGTCTACAGGTCTAGGTTTAGGACTAGAGTCCGTGCTAAAGGGGAGAGCCTGCAAGAGCTGGCACAGGACTTGGAAAGTATGGCACACAAGGCCTACCCAACTGTGCCACCTGATGACCTCAAACTGTTGCTCAGAGATCAGTTTGTAGATACCTTGGACAGTCCACAACTGAAGATACAAGTAAAGCAAGCACACCCCTCTACTGTGCAGGATGTAATGGCCAGAGCTCTTGAATTCGAATCCTACATTAAGTCCAGCACAGAGATACCAAGGTTGGTACAGTCATCGGGATTGAAGGCCAGAAGAGGGCAGCTTTTGAAGAAGTTTGAGGGACTTTGCTGGCACTGTAACAAACCGGTGCACAAGAGAGGGAAGATGTCATGGCAGGAAAGGCTGCTACCATGAAAGGTTGTTGGAACTGAGGAGAGCAAGGACATATGAGGAGCCAGTGTAAGAGGAATGCTACCAATAAGTCAACTTCAGGAAACCAGTACTGGTTGGTGCTGAGGGACGCCCACTAACCCCATCGTGAAAGTCCCAACAGCTAAGTGTAAAATGGCAAGTACATATAGTGTCTACGTGACAGGAAAGCTTGATGGCCAAAAGTGCAACTTTGTCATAGATTCTGCATCTCAGCAAACCCTTGTGAGTATCAAGGTGCTTGATCACAAAGGATTACCAGAAGCCATACAGAAGCTCTGTGGTGTGACAGGACATTATGCAAGGTTGTGGGGACCAGTGTGGGTAACTATTACGCTCATGGGTATGAAGAATAGACACAAAGTATACTTGGCTGACATTGAAGACCAATGCATACTAGGGTTGGACTTCTTAATACCGAGAATGTGTGTAGTTAATGTTGATAAAATGACGTTTTGGGACAACAAAGGTCAAATTCCGGTAAGTGTTGCTGCTTCTATTGATTTGCATGTCACAGCACTTAAGTCAACTACAATACCTTCTATGTCAGAGAAGATAATTTGGGGTAGAATAAAAAAAGATCCCCAAGGAAGCCCGATGCTTGTGGAAGCAGTGGAAGACCCATTCAGGCCAGCGGACGTGAAGATTGAAAGGTCACTTGTGGCAGGTCATCAAGTCGTACCTATAACAGTGGCTAATTTCTCTAAATGTGAGCATACACTTAAGGAAGGGGCATTGTTGAGTGTGTACCAGGAGGTAGAGCTACTCAATGTTAAGGCAAGAAATACAACCATAAAGAAAGGACATCCTCTCCCAGAACATTTAACTAACCTCTATAAGCTGAGCATAGTCCATTTGTCATCACCACAGGCTCTTCAGATTAGAGATCTCTTGGCGAATTATGCAGATGTCTTTTCAAAAGGCGATCATGACCTCGGCTGCACAGACCTTGTGGAGCACAGAATAAACACAGGCAATCACCGTCCAATAAAGATCCCTCTGAGGAGAAAACTCTGGCAAAGCAACAAGAGATGGAGAAGGTGATGGCCTAATCTAATTAAGGAAGGATAGTCGAGAAATCAAATAGTCCCTGCTCAGCTCCCGTCATGTTAATCCAGAA
>NW_013666145.1:73290-99371 GCF_000517525.1 Limulus polyphemus
TGCCAGGTTTACCATCAGGACAGACCATACTGCATTACGCTGGTTAAGATCATTAAAGAACCCAAAGGGATAATTGACACATTGTATCAGAAAAATAGACCAGTATAATTATGATACAGAGAAGGAAAATCTCATGTCATATGACATAGTGGATCGTCTCTCAGACGTGACTTTTCGAATAAAATGTGGTCAGAGAGGTAAGCCAAAGGTGGTGCATGCCAACAGGCTTTGGAATTATCATGGTCCAGGACATTTCAGTTGGAACGAAGTGAACAACAGAACAAATGACACTGCTGAAAACGTGTCACCTGAAAAAGCCACTGTCTAAGAAGAAACTCTACCCGGTTTGGAGAAAGGACACAGTGAAGCCGTTAATGAAGTTACTACCACTGATGTGACTGTTACCGATAATAGGAGATTTCCTGATGGAGTAGATGAACCCCACGTTTATCAGAAGCCAACGAGATGGAGACCAGTACAGAAGAAGATACGTCCCGTAAAATTAAGAGACTTTGTTAAATTTTAATTTTGTGTTTGTAAATTCTGTACATTTAATTAAGTTATTCTTAATTATCTATTGTTTTAATGTAAGTGGCTATTGTTCGGGATGAACAATACTAAGGACGGGGCAGTGTTACGACAGCGGAAGTCACGTGACGCTGCTGGCGCATTGGGGCTGGTGGCGTGTGCGAGGAGTTTCTCGAATGATCGTGAATTTCCTAGTTTGTTCCAAGCACCCTCTATTTTAGTATATAAGCCGGAGCTAGATTGAGTCAAGCAAACAGTAGGCGCCGTGAGTAAAGTGTGTGAATCGCTGTGAATTATAGCGTATTTATAAAAGTAGTGAAGTTAAAGTGACTGTGGTAATTCTGTGTATTACAAAGTTGTATCGAGAAAGAATAAACTAGTTTTAAGTAAGTAAGGACTTGTATCGTTGATGTTTCTCGGAAAGAATTTCTACGGGAAATTAATAAACAAGCAGATACCCAACAGTATAAATGTATACTGTGTTGTTGTTAGGCTTAGGATTCTTCTACAGTAGGTGTCTGTGACTTGTTGGCGATAAATTCGACGATAAACGAACAGACGACTTGTTTTCGATATATATATATATATGAGACAAGTTAAACATAAGTACAAGTTCTTTACACTATGTGGATTATAGGCATATCACAAACACTATGTATAGTTCTCTTCTTCTTGTCAAAAGTCCACTTAAGCCTATTTAATTTTAGTTGACGAGCCGTACTACCTTTTACAAATATATTAAGGTTTTATATGCATTAACAATTTCATCAAATAAACCTTTCATTAATAAGACTAATTGCTGTAAAATAGTTTTCTCTATTTCTATTGCACTAGTATTCAATTTAAAATTCACTTACTCTAGTGGCGCGAGTAATCGTTTGATCTTCTTTCTTCAAAATATCATCTGTTCCTTTTGTTAAAGTGCACTCAGGCTGATTCAATTACTTTAGATTCACGTTTGACGGAATAAATTATTATTGTTATCTACTTTTCTACTGTTAGTCTTACTCTCATATATTAAACGTTAGGCCTATGTTAGTTATTAGGCCTATCACTTCTACGACAGTTAACTTCACGCTGAACTCTTCCTTGGTCGTGACTTTGCTTTCTTATGTTATTGTCTGTATGCTGTCTCCTCTGGTCTCACACTATTTATATGTTTATCTCTCTATCGTCTTAATCGTCTGCCCACCTTCTAGAAATCTCTATAGTCTCGACGTCAATATATTGCACGCGACATTCGATAGTCTCAACATCAATGAATTATAAACATAACTTCCAACAATCGTCTGCTTTTAACTTTCTTATTATAAACAAAACTAAACAATCATGAAATATTCACTCAAAAAATAATTTAATCAATAATTTCTACACTAAACAGTCTTTTATATTATGACAACCATCAACCATACTATGTGCCAATAATTTTACTTTGTTTGATTGAACTTGTGTTGTGTTTCTGCTTGTTTTATATAATTTATTTTCAGCATGTCTGTTAATGGTCCGTTATGAGAATATGCTATCCTTACGCTAGCTTACAAATACCCACAACGCGTTGGCTCAGCAATAAGCTTGGAGTCTTCGCTAAGAATAAGAGCGTCCGATCCCTGGCGTTGGTCAAAACACAGATAACTATTTGTGAACCTCTTTGCTCTATGCAAGTACTATTTGAATAGGTTTTAATGAAATAAATGCGAAGGTCAAAGTGTAATAAGTGTGACAGTGGTGAAGTCGTCTTCGCCATACTTGTCACCGTCTATAGTATACATCCCAAAAATTAATTATTGTGAAGACCTCATTTCCCATTTATTATATTGCCATCACAATAGCACTTGTGTATAAATATTGCAAAAACGTAGATAATTTATAGCAAAAGTATAAAGTTACAATCATAGAAACATATGTCATTAATATTATTGCTTTAAAAGCAAAAACTCTTTTTACCTGAGTAAATATAACAATACTCAGAATAACTCTTGAGAATAATAGAGAACAACTGGAAATCGTTGTTTTGGCATAACTTTCAATCTCATTTAACTTTAGAAGCCTCTAAAAGCAACGATTTAAAGTCAGTTTTATATACATAGACTATATTAGAGATTATTTGAAATTCAGGTATAGACTTCAAAACTATATCAATACTTCCTAGATATCTTACTTATAGTGAAGAGTTCTGCATTAAAGTATAATCTGGAAAGAGAATCTAAGAGAACTTTAGGGTAATCTTAGCAGGTATAGTTGCAAAAATGGTAAAGCATTTCAACTGGTTGGGTCGTCTGGTTTTTCTCCCGATGCAATTTTTAGGAACATCCACAGGCTGTGCAGTAGAGTTTCCATGGTAACCATCTTTTCTCCCAGCTGAATATTGTAATGAATGACGTAAATAAAGCTTTGCAATATTGATTCGACAACGGCACCATTCTGGTGAACTGAGAAAGTTATTTTACTATTATTTAACTCGTCGCCAAGAAGGAAACTTAGTTAGTCTCTCAATCTTTACTGTTTTGTAACATTAAACATTTTTGTTTTGTCTCATACACTCTAAATCCGAGTTGAATACATATAAATCCTGATCATCAGATAAAATTCATGTACTTTTAGCCAAATCTACTAATAATAAGTCTGGCGAATGAATACAGTAGACTTTCTGTTAAATAAACAGGTAAACAAATAACAATGTTAACTTTAAACTTAAAAGATTAATTTTTTAAAGACATTTTGTAGTTCCATGAGGTATTTCAATATTCGTTTTGATCACTTGATAAAAATTATTTGAGTTATGTTCACATGTTGCATTAAGTATCATGGTCTGAGAAGAAGTAAATACCTGCAAAATAGGAAGGAAAAACTGCATAGAACCTTTGATTTAAACCATGAAGCATAATATATATTTTGAAACAGTTGGATACGACAATTCAATAACTATACTAAAATATTTTATACATTTATCGATTCTCTCACTTCCAGAATTTTGTTTCCCGGCATAAGGAGATATAGGGATCAAGTAACAACAATACTATCTACACTTCATTGCATGTTGAAAAATATCTTCCGAGGTCAAGTCTATCGATGCTTCGAATGTTTCGTAAATGTAAGAAATGAAATGGTCAGATAAATATTTTGTCGTTCACTAATTCACTGAGCATTTGATATATATATAGAGAGAGGGAGAGAAATACATACACATAAGAGACTTAAACTAATATTTCCAAGTTCATGCAAACAGGGTAACGTATCGATGTCATATAGAATAAGACTTGGATTGCATTATCTATCTTCGTCAAGGAACGAAGAATGTGCCGAGGTATCACTGGGATACAGAAGCCTAGGTCTTACTTCTGTGTACTAGAAGGGAAATAATAAAGTAGGCTTAATATCAATTGATGTTCACACAACAAAACTAGTCAAAACTTCTAAACACATTGAATGGAGATATTAAACATTTTAAACACTCTGTTATCTTTTAGGGAAATATAAAAACTTTCTGAGAATCCTCAGATTTTTAATAACATTTTAAAACAAGTAGAGAGTCGTGTCGCATGGCTAATAATAGGTTACAACTTACAGATATTTGCTATAGCATATTTTTAGATTGTAAAATTGAATAAAATAAATTGTAAACATGAAAATGTACGAATATAAGGTATGAAAACAATAAAATATATAAGTTTAGTATTTAGAAGTGGCCAAATCAGAAATTACTAATATATTATAAATCAAGTAATATAAAAACTCAGGATCACAGGATTTTAGAAAATGTGATAAGGTGATAAATGTTAGAAGGGTAGGACAAAGTCCCATGGTATTTAGATTATTGAAGAATTAATACATAATATGCAGTTAAGATAGTCAGAAGAATGAATACAACTAAATACACAATAACTTGATTCTGAGCAAAACATTTTAAACTGAAAAATCCTTCCATAAAGCAGTGATGATTATATTCTTTCAAAAAACCAGATAATCTGACTGCCTTCAGTGTGAAATGGAAATAAGTTGGAAGCATAAGCTGTGCGAGTTAGTGATCTTCAGTGACGTCAGGTGTTGAAATAACAAATCACCATGACAACAAGGAAGCGTTTATGGCTTTCATAAGGACAGTTGCAGGTGTGACTGATTTCTGGTGTAAGA
Source organism: Limulus polyphemus (assembly GCF_000517525.1). Taxonomy (NCBI): domain Eukaryota; kingdom Metazoa; phylum Arthropoda; class Merostomata; order Xiphosura; family Limulidae; genus Limulus; species Limulus polyphemus. The sequence continues at coordinate 77,950 of NW_013666145.1, forward strand.
AAAGAGAGGAAAAGGGCGGAAATGGGTGTTTGAAACACTTAATAATTAATAGGAAGGAGACCTAGAGAAATGGTTTAAACAAGAAAAATTCATTCATTTGAATTATTTCCACACGAAGCATGCCTGTTTTCATTTTATTTCTAATCTACACTATTATCTAATGTTTTAATTAATTTTCCTTCGTGCATTTAATATGAGTCTTATATTTTCTTTTATATCTTTATTCCATTCTAATTTAAAATGTCTTTGTAATTCATTGATATAATATTCCTTTATTTTAAGCTATTAAAAAAAAATTAAAATTAATATATATTTTCCATATTACTTTTCAACTTTTCAAAGGCATTTTTGTAGTTCCCCCACCTATACTAAATATTATGTTAATCACACTCCCCCTTTTCCACCTTGTTAGCATATTTTGATACACCGGAAATTATTCACACCTGCAAAATTCCCATGAAAGCCAACCTAATGCTACCTACCATGTTGTCATGGTGATATTTTATAGAAGCCCGTGACGTTACTGAAGATCAGTTCGCTAACTTGTATTTTACTTACTTCTAAGTAGTTTCGTGTCAATGAAATCTGTGCTTGGGTACATCAATTTTTTTTAAATGCAGGTGGTTTACTTAATTCCTGGAGACATGTTTTAACTAGATAAAACGTAATTAAAGTAACCGTTTCTATCATGAGAGTTTCTATATTTTTGCGTGAAGTCTACTTTACTGCGCAGAATCGAATTATTTTGATATATTTTGTCTAAACCTAAATTAGTTAGTAAGTGTCTTGCTTGCTTCGAAGAAGACGTTATAGCGGGTCATATTAAACTATTTATATTTTCTGGAATAATAAGTCTTCTTTTATTTATCTTTTTAACCGTTTCTTTTTATTTAACTAGAATTTCTAAGATATAACACATTTTCTTAAAATTGAATTAAAAACTCAGTTACCCCTAGAACGTAAGCGTGGGGTTATTGTGACCCCCATATCACTTGGTGTTAATGATTGAAAATTTAGTGCTGACATTTTAGGGTAAATAAATATATATTTTTCGCAAATTGTATTTTTTCTCAAGTTTACAGTTACCACGAATACGGTTAAAAATTCTTGGCACAAATGAAAGTATTGATATTCAAAAATGTGTTAATTAAACCACTTTTATCGAACTTTTGAGTTTCTCAGTGACTGATGTTTACGGATGGACACCACAGACATTGTAATCAGCAAGTTAATTTGGGATTAATAAATTATTACATAATTTAATAGTTTCAATTCATTTCTGTTTTTCTCTGTGCATTTTCATTGATATTGGTCATCATTCAATTTATCTTTTATTTAGTTTTACGTTAAAATATAATAAATAAAATAATTATAAGCAGGTTTACTTCAGTAACACAATACATTATCTATCGATTCGAATCAAAGAATATCTCAAACCGAACGAAGAAAATCATTCCAGTATCTACTAATTTTTCAACAATATGTATAACTGGATACCTTGTGATAAAGACTTCAGCGTCTTTCTTCTCATTCAACAATATGTATAAATGGATACCTTGTGATAAAGACTTCAGTATCTTTCTGCTCAGTAGAGAACGAAAGAACGTTGTGAATAAAGGATTGTTTGTTTGTTTTAAGTTAAGTACAAAGCAACACAATGTGCTATTTGTGTTCCGCCCACCACGAGTATCGAAACCCGGTTTCTAGCGTAGTAAGTCCGCAGACATACCGCTGTGCCACTAGTGGCCTGTGGATAAAGGAGCTTTTAAACATTTGGAGCCAAATCCTAAATGATACCTCTTCATGCTTAAAATAGTATATATATTTTGTTTGTTTGGTATTTTTAAAAAAGCTGGATTTTGTTTCATACACATCAATTTTATTTAGCCTCTTACATAATTATACTGGTATTCCAATATAACTCCGTATGCCTAATGGAAGGGATTTAATATCTCCCGTATTGAACGCAATAGTTTTGAAGTACTGCATGTAGAACAGGTAACACACCTGAGAAAAAGAATCGATTTTTCCGGGAGCTGCATTTACAACGTTGCTGATTTCCAGAAACTGCACATGAACTATTGTCTGTCGACGTGCTCTTCCTCTTGTGGTGAACGTACAGACGCCGGCAAAATAATCGATAAAATAACTCAAATATTTTGTTTTAAAATTACATGATTTTAACATGGCGAGATACATTTTAATCACTGCTTATATTTAATTCCCTACAATTATTAGTTAGCTTGCCCGTAAATATAAATAGTCTAACCTTATTGCAATAGGGACGATTAATGGAAGAAAATATATCATCCTTCTAAAGAAAAACAAATAAGTCGGCAATCAATCAGGTAAAAACTAGAATATGTGAATCAAACTCTGGTTCAATATGACACTATATGTTGGGATTTAATTGATAGCTTATCCCTGTAGGAAATTTTAATTCTCTTATTCAAAGCTATAGAACTGCAGTATACGGAGTCAAATGGGTAATCGTATGTAACAAATATGACACATAACAGTAAAGAACAATGCTTTTTTTTCACATAAAAATTAAAATCCTCTACATCATTGGATGATCATTGATCGCAAAGTTTATAATTCCAGTAAAGTATGCATAAAAATGCAAACGGTATTTACATAGTTTTTATCATTTTGATTCAGAAAAACTCCTTACTGAGTTGGCTGAAGCATATATTGCATTTTAAAACATCGTATTTAACTAATCTATTAATCCTGATTCAGTGGATGATTACTTAATTAAATAGTGCGCTGGATCCTGGTTTAACTAACATGTAGTTTTTATCACACACCATTTCATTAAGTCTTTAATTATTATGTATATTTAACCCTAACTGTAATACGTTTTCAAACAGAGATTTATTTATAAAACTATGCTTTATCTATCAGATAACTGTTTTGAATACAATCTCTAATGCTAGACAAGAAACATGTTGTGAACAACGATCAAAAACTCACCATTGATTAAACCAAAGTTTTAGTAACCAATACTGGTTTATATTTTTAGGGTAAAATAAAGACAAAAGATTTGTTAAATATTTACAAGTCTGAAATTTTACTTTCCTTCACGAATCCATCCACTCAGATATAGATCACATGTCTTCTGTGTAATCCAGTTGTACTATAGAGAAAAGAAAAACCATAAGAGCTTCAACGACATAAAATTTCAAGAATTAGAAAGCTGTATGATGCCTTAGAGAAAAGATGATGGCATAAAACACATGATACCTGGCCTGTTGTAAAAGACAGGGTATAACTCTGCTCTACTGGTGACAGTAATGTATAATCTATTGGCTGTTACCGGATCTTATTGATGCGATTATGGTATTTTCTGCGTTCACGGTGTTCAAGATAAGACTGAATTGCATCAGCAGTCTCTTCTAGTGTTAGTCACAAGAACAAACCACGTAGTTCAGCCGGTAGACTAGAATTTATCACACTGGCCAACTTAATTTTTGTGCCATAACAAAAGCTTGGAGAGAATGACTATATTTATGGGTTTGTTATGACTCTCCAAAAACTCATCATTGTAATTTTAAACTATAACTAGACTAGTTTTGTGTGGTCGAGTTCTACGAAACAACAACAAAGAAATATGCATAGGATTTCAACATAATATTCTCTAGAATGTATGTTATTGTCAGGAAATTTCGAATTTTAACACAATCAGTTGTACTGTACACATAGGATTTGAAGTTAAAAATGGTTGTTCGCAAACAGTCGATTGGCATATAATTACAAATTTGAACTTAAACAATCAAACCTTAAAGCTCTGTCTATATAACTAAAATATTTAATGAAAAAATTCACTTGTGCAGCTGTATTGACAGGGGTAAATTACAGTACCACAGGTTTCTCTATTTCACGTGAAACTGTAAATTTGATTAGAAATATATTCCTCCCATCACAGCATACAAAACATAGGTATCAGCCCTATCTTGGTAGTTCATGATAATCATTTTATCATATATTTAGATTTTTCTGAGATTTTCTGTTCTAAATATAAACTGTCACCTTGGGATAGATTTTTCAAGATATTTATTATTTATTATTCAGTTAGTTTTCAACATTAAATGAAATGTTTACATTGGAGAAAAGAATCATTGATCAAATAATACTTTGCTTTTATCAATTCTACTCAATATTTTAATTACGAAAGAACAATTAGTCAATACATAGGAGATTATGATAGTGTTACGTCTCCGTTCGTTAATTAACTTTCCGTAACTTCGTTCCGACGAAACTTTAGCGACACAAGTCCTTACTTAATAAAACTGGTTTATTCTTTCCGAATACAACTTTACGATACACTTATTTTCAACAGTCGCTCTATAACAACCGCCATATCAACGAACGTCAACAATACTTCTGATTGCAGTTCAATTACTCACTATCTACACACACATTATTATTCCGTCACGTTGTCACCCTCTTTTATATACCAGACTACCTTATATCTAGTAAATGCTAGAGCATTCCCCAAGGTACAGGATAGTTCTAGAAACGTGGCGTGTGACTTCGCTGACGCAACAATAGTTTACTTATACAAAATGTCTTAATTCCTTCCTTTTATGTTTTAAGTGGGATTTACTTTTCTATATCTTTCCCATTCATCTCATTTAAATTTTATTACTTAATTTGCCTATATTCCTTGAGCCTATTTTATTTTATTATTATCCATCTTATTCTAACACTATATTATAATTTTGTGAAATACAGTTTCAGAATTAACTATCACCAATAACAAGCTATACCATAGGAATTTGGTTTCATTTGCGTTTTATACTTATATATGTAGGCCAGACAGTACAGTGAATACAAATTTATCAACCTCAACCCATGAATTTATTATTCACGGGAAATGTAAACAGTGTTATGTAGAACCAACACAATAGGATAAACTCCTGATAAACTAACTCTGTTTTTTTTTATATTAACATTCAACCATAGCAAGCTAACTGCTTAGAGCGAAACTAAAATAATCAACTTCGTATTGAGTACTGTAAAAAATAAAATTACGGCAAGTACTACCACCTCCACCCCATAGTATACCCTAATTTCATATTTCATAGCTAACTGAAATAAATAAATTTTGCGAAATCAAGCTTGACTGACAAAGAGGCAGAAAAGTGCAGTCGAGGCAGTCAAACGTCAGTAAATTCCTTTGTGAGCCAATCAAAATTAAGATTATTCATGAAATGGAATCATGACGTATTCATAGAATAATTATTGGCAAAATCAGTTAGATTAACAACTTCTAATATATAGAAAAGCCAGTGCGTTTTGGTAACACTACGTCCCAACAATGGCTTTTATGCCATGTCGCTTAGCAACAAAAGCATATAAAATAAATTAGTAGACAATAAAACTGGAAAATATTTGTTGCTTTCTTAATTTAGAGTCTCATTGATTAAAGAGGTTTGTTTTTATTAAAAACGTTGGTGATATAACAGAAAACTGCTTAATTCAGAATCAATTTAAGTTTAAAATTGAATCGATAATTTTACTTTCATGATAAAGTTTATGCACTTGGCTCTAGACTGGGTGATCCCAAGCTACGAATTTATTTTAGGCTTATTATACCAACACTCACAACACTTAAAAGGTTTCACGTCACCCCCCGTCACTAAAATCGTAATGGGCAAACAGTAATCGAACTGTTATTCTATCTGGATAAATGCATTTTGGCTTTTATGACTCCTCCTATTTCGAGAAATCAAACGTGGCGTAACGTGACACACACTGTCTTTTATATAGGTTAGAAAAGAGCTTAAACTAACGGTACATAAAATCAATGGTGGCCAATACACTAAAGCAGTTAAATATTACCCTAAACAGTTTCCAAAAGAATCAAAGTTTAAGTGAGGAATCTTTGCAAAGGTCATAATATTCTGTAAAACTTCTAACACATACTCAGAATTGAATGAATTTTGTATTTAAAATGCTCAATGAGAAACTTCATTTGTGAAAGGGGATCCTCAATAGCCACGCACTTGAAATTTGTTTAGGCAGGATTAGAGTAAATTATTTATGATACCTTTGTTCCCTTTTTATTAGCTATGTTTTTGTGCACTAGCAACACCAAGTGTGGGGTGCGCATATACCTGATTCGATTTTGTTACTCATCAGGATCTTTATCAGCCTACCCTCAAACTGAAATACTTTCAGGCACGATTAGAATTAATTAATATATAATACTTTGGGCGTGGTCAAATACATCAATCGAAAGGGTTTGATCTCCTGAGTTCAAAACTGTAATTATATCTCAAATCTGTCAAAAGATGACGAAGCTTTTGGGCTAAACGTTTTGAAACAACAACAACTCCGAGATGTTCTATAAGCCGTTCATCCGCGGCTAACAATAAGAGCGTTTACGAGCTCCCTCTACGAAGCCTTGTAATGATGAAAAAATTCTATTGTATCTAATAAGCTGTAAGTAGTGCACATTGTTACACACTTTTAACAAAACAATTTTAGTTACACATTTAAAATAAAGATAAGACTTCTGAAGTACTTTGTTAGAAAACAATCGAGCGTAATTGAGAAAGTAATGTCAATCAATGAATTTCAGAAACGTGCAAGACACATGCATAAACTTTTCTTCCTTAATAGATTCTGAATAAATTGAAAAGCTTTGCTATTCGAGCATTATATTAAAAAAGCTGCCAACTTTCAGCAGAAAATTACATTACACCAGACTTAGTGTTCCTAAATTAATAAAATTACTAATTAGCGTTTTCATTTCATTGACAAAACACATATTATGTAACAAATCAATAACATTGCTGAAACAATTGAGGCATAAATTTTGCGATTACTTGTGTTACCAGAAATACACTCACCCAATTATTACATTAATTCATGTTAAAAAAGATAAACAAAACATAAATGCTTTAGAATTCGTAGTTTCAACGTGATATCATATTGATTCAAAAACAAATGTTTTATAGTAACATAACACATTATTACTGTGTAAATTGCTTCTTGTGACAAGTTCTACATGACATTATGCTCTGTTTTTGTAATAAAAGTATATATATATTGGTAATCACGTAATTCGACTGAAAAGTATTGTTTCGTGTGATGTTTGTGTGATATGAATATTAATTAACTGTTGTCTTTCAGATCAAGACACACAGTAGTGGGTCGTGCGGCCAAAAAAACCTGCAGGACACCCTGTGTGTTGTTAACAGGAATGATAGTTTATCGATTTTCAATTTTCTGAAGCTCTGAGTGTAGTAATCCAAACTATCGCATATTTTCAGTGGATGTACTCTACTGGAATCTTACTTCACATACCGAATTTTAAAACAAACCGTTAGGAAATTAACGAGATATAAAATATCAAATTTTAATTGAATTTTTTACTTTTTTTTCTTCGCTCCGAAAGTACGGAAACTTTGATAAAAAACATACTTAATTTAAAAAATAAATTGGAATACAGATAGATCTTTACAATCAGGTATCAAATACGGTCTAAATATAACCACATGTGCAATGTTATTTAACAAAAACGGCTCAAATGTGACCAAAATATTTGCGCACGCCTACGCAAAAAGTCACGTGAGTTATCAGTCTAACATTTTTACTACAGCTTCACCCAAGAGTAAAAGTGGACCGATTTTAGTTTTTGTTATTGAGATTAAAGACTGCTGATTTAGAGCAGTAAAGCAGTAAAACTATAAGGTCAAAGGACGTTCAGATACAGAAGTATTGGGTAGGCCAAGCAAACTAGATTAGCAGTTTCTGGCTCACGTTTTCAAAAGAATCATATGAGTGAAGTGTTATTATTGATTATTCATTGGCAACTTTGAGCACAAATTTGCTAAATTTTATTAGATTATCTTAATTAAAGAGCGCTTAGCTCACGTGATATTAGCGTAAATAATGATGCTTGATATGGCTGTACTGAGTGCATGCTGGGCGATGACCTGAAACTGTTCATCTAAATTCCATGGCGTTACTATAAAGGAAGCTATTAACACTCTTTATAGGTCTGTTCCGAATAATAGGGTTGCGATCCTAAAGCTAATGCTAAAGCTTGATGTGTATCGACAAAATGTCATGATATCTAATCAAAAACACCTTAAGTGTGAAAAAATGTGTGGCCAATAAAGGATTGAGTGTGCATCTTAAAAGAATGATATCAAAATTGGCGGCCAAACTGGTAGCTACACTTATAGCATTGACACGAATTTTACAGCAAATAGTTAGCTAGGCCGCGTTATTTGTTTTACCTACCAAAATACAATTCAAAATTATTTTAAAAAGTAGCATACTTGTGACATTTTGTTTATATCAACGTTTATTTGTTTTAGCATAAATTTGCAAAATTGGCTATCTGTGCTATTTCCGTCACTGGAATCAAACCCTGAATTTTAACATTATAAATGTTATAAAGTTAGGTGTAAGGAACATCAGTTGGGATTGAGAGAGGCGAGAATGAGGACGGTGGTTGGAGGAAGCGACCACTTTTCTAAGTTCAGCAGAATTTGGAAGCTACAAGAACTCTTATGACCATAAAACGTTATAATGCTAATTATGTAAAATCGGTACAAATCCATAAAAGAAAAGGACCAGTAGTTCTTGAGAAAGGGATATAAAAGACAGGCGTTTAACAGAAGGAAAAGAGAAGACCGGAGGACGTGAGAGTGACCAAATAAACCGAGAGAGAGGCGATGGAAGAAATACTATTCTGCCAGTAAGGAACAAACCTACTTTTAAAGCTATATGTTGATGATTAAGAACAATTTATTATTTATATTAGTATGAGTCAATTCCTGATAGAAATAAGTTTAAACTTAATATGATTGGAGGGAAAGTGAAATGTAACTTTGGCAGTAAGTCTTTACCAGAAAGGTTATTTTAGCTTTTTACACAAAACTACAAGATGAGTAATTACACATAGCCGTTCCTAATTTTGAATTGACAGACTAAAGTGAATACAGATATCAACAGCACCCGCTGCTATCAAGTCTTGTCTGACCTGAATAGTGAGATTTGACTGTTCACTTTTATAGCGTAACTCGGCCCTAACATACGGAGCGATACGAACTATAGACTATCAAATTCACCCTAGTTCTCACCAGGCCTCACATAATATCACCCTCTGACACTGCATACTGCAAAATTATTTCAATAATAGGACTCTAGAGAGTTCATTGGTTTGCAAAACGTTCAGTTATTACAAAATATTACTATTATTACAATAAAACAAATCTAAGGCACTTTAAATACAAATAATAATATAAAACCTGTAAATTCAGAATTTTATCCAGCTTAACGTAGTAAATCAAATAGAATCAAGACAAATGATGTTTTTTGTAGTAAACAACCAGCTTATTTGGTTATTAGACATTATGTAGATTGGATGCAATTTCAACACCAGTGGTCATGAATGTATTTTTAATAAAAGCTGTGAAAAGCAACTTGAGCAGATCCGTTGGTTTGAATGTAATCAATATTTCCAAGCACCTTAGTGATTTGTGTTTTTATTGAAAAGCAGCTAAGTGATAAAAGATGATATGTAATTAAAACTTGAATGAGTTATCATTAGACTTTTTTTTAAAATTAATCTAACCTTCATTACTATATTTTTTTGTTCACACATCTTTCCGAGTTTTAAGCAATAAAAGATTCCATCAATAATTGAATATTCCGGGATATCTTTAAGGAGTATGAGGATGTCGAAATTTTGTTTAACAAATTACCCTTGTGAGAAGAAGATTTGAGATTCTTTCGTCATTTAATACTTCAGTAAAAAAGGGTAAGAAGAGATATAACTTGAAATTATACAAAGAAACCATAATATTTTCATAGAAAAAGTAAATCTAAGATATGTTGAAGTTTATATGTTTGAAATACTTCAATAGAGACATCCACGTTGAAGTATCACGGGAACACGACACGTTTTTCTTTCTTGACAGTGCTTCCATCTACATTATAAAGGGTGTTAAAATAAACTATTTAGTTGAACTATTTTTCAAAAGTTAATTTTGCACTACTATATGTTTCAGTATTTATTAATTTTTCGCAGCTTCTTGTGAAATATAAAGTTATATTTGAGTTGGCAAATATTGAGCCTCTTTTTCAATATATAAATCTGTATTTTGTTGAGAAAATTTAAAGTACGTTTTTGTGAATAGCCCAAATTCCTTCTACAACATAAAAAGAATATTCTAATTAACGAAAAATATCTTAGCTCAATGTATATGAGTGACTCAAAATTCATATACCTTGTGCTTTGAAAGTCTTCTTTAGGAAACCTGTATGCATTTAACAATGTATTTGCTTATACACACACACACACACACATATATATATATACATTCTGTTCTTAGAGTATAACTGGTTTTTATTCTGTTCTCAAGTTCTTCCATCACTCTGTTCCAAATATGGGACTGGAAGTAAGTTATCTTTCTTACATGTAACTCATAATCAGATAACGATTTAGTTTATCCTATTCGAAATCTATTATTAACAGGACGTCTTTAAGTGGTTGGTATAATGAATTGATAAGAAAAGTATTATTTTATAAAGTAGATAGTTTAATTTATGGTCTAAATGTCTAAAATTATGGAAACAAAAACATATTGAATAATGACATCTGAATTCAATTATTCTCATTCCTCACTTCTTTTTTTTTGTTATAATGTTAATAAAGCATAATTCTGGACACTGATTGTAAAAATAGAGCTTTTTAAATATTATACATGATCAACAATTGTAGCGGATGTTACTTTAATTTATTATTTGGCACCAATATTTTTATTTGTATATACATATATTTAAATCAATAGTCGTTGTCATAATTTCTTTATAGGCACTTTCTGTGGAAAATTGAGTACTTAAAATTAACGATAAATTTTATCAACAAGTTAAAGGTCTAGCAATGGGGTCACTTTTATCTACTCTTTTGAATGATATATCTATGGATGCTTTCGAAGATTCTAAGTCACAAAAAGCTTCAATAAAACCTGTAGGATATAGAAGATATGTAGACGACACCTTCATGGTGTGGCGACACAACCATGGAGTTATTAAACTACATGAATGATAATGAAGAAGGAATTACATTCACTATGGATTCCAATCAACATGAATTGACCTTCTTAAGACGTTCTCGTTAAAATACACAATAATAAGTTAAAATTCGGTGTATTTTGAAAACATTTTGCCGTCAGCATACCACAACATTATAACTCTAATCACCTTTTAAGTCAGAAACTAAGACCCTTTTTACACATATGCTTAGCGTGTTATTAGTATATGTTGTAATAGGCATAGACAAATGAAAAATGTATTTAGAAACAGTAGCGGTAGATAGAGCTTTCCAAAAAATGAACGACAAACATCTACAAATGAAATACTCTAAATCAACTCCATTAAAAACATCTCAAAAATAGTTCATTAGTATAACATTTTTCTCTGTGATTTCGGTAAAAATTGCGAAAGGTTTCCGATTAAAAGGTTGCAAAGTAACGTTCATCCCACAAAACAAAATTCTCAACGATATACAAGCACTCAAATATAAAAAAAAAACACTGATGATAAAGATGGAATTTACCAAATCAGTTACAGCTGCGGTAAAATGTACATAGGACAAACAAAATGGAAATTAAAAACGAGATGGAAAGGACACCAATATGACATAAAACATGGCAACACTAGGTCCTCTACATTGGCTGAACATTATGGTAATTATGACTGGAAAATGTAAAGATCTCAAGAAAACAAACAAACATAGAAAATAACTTAAAAGTGAGCATTTGTATAATTAAAAATAGGTGTGTGTCTGTGTATAAATAGAAACGACGGACTAACCAACATGACTCGTTGGAATGCTTATTTCATTTATTCCTCATTTACGATTCACTTTCCACCCCTTTGAGAATGAACTCACCTATTAACGGTTTGTAGCTGAATAGATTCTAAGCTAACACTGTAGATATTAGCTCTGATGATGGTAACTGTGTTACCGAAACTAATCGGCTGTAAGTAATGATAAATATTTTACCTTTCATTGTGCCAAAAACCGTCGGTTTTGTGTTTTTTATAGCCGTTGCCATCTTGGCATGTGAAGAGTGAAATAGTTTCATTCTGAAGAGTCCAAGGCACACCAAATAACAATTTTTATATAAATTTCTAATATGTCCACCTTTACCACATAACTATGCTGATACTTAAATCTCAGAATTCAAATATGTTTAAGATATTATTTATTAACATCTGTTCTGTCTTGTGGGTTGTACTACCTCCTCATGAAAAAAATAAGATATTTAAATGAAATGAAATGTATCGTTGTCCATAGATATCAGTTAGTCGACTGTATGAACAGCACAGTATTCAGTCGAGACAATTAGATCTCATGAGAATCTTTGTTCAATCCACAGCTTACGAAGATTGGCGTTTCTGTAGCAAATCTCAGCAAAATTGATCTTACGAGGCACTTGCGTTCATAAATCTACAGCAGAAACCTATTAAAATGGAATGATCAAATAACACGACATACATCGTCTTCTATATGCTTATATATACTTCTCAGTATCAGAAACACCATATCAGAAATGGGTAGATGTGTTATTCTGTTGGAAGCTGCTCTGGACCAATAGAAGCCTTAACTCAACAAGCACTTGAATATTGTATCTTTCTCTAATTCCAGAGTACGTACCTAAGACAATCTTTCTGGTTGCTTTGACATATCGAGAATATGAAGCTAAAAAAGACTGAACTGGAGTACTAATGGTTATAAATTATCCATCGAAACGATATAAGAGCTGTAACAAAACAAAAATATGTTCCAAAGTTGATAGACGTTTAATAAGTAAATGGATTGTTTTGCTTTTTCATTATTAATGATAAACAGGTTATTTTACAGTATCAGTTTCCTCACTGATGTTATAAACAACCTGTACATATATATACATAACTCCTGAAGATGGTGTAGTTATTTACACCGAAACATGTAGAGTTTTATGTTTCTTTTAATTTGTATATTTTTAATTTTTTAACTTTTCAAATAAATGTTTGTGCAAGTAAAAACGTTGATCTTCGTTTTATTATATTATACATATATACATACATTTGGACATTTACAAATATTCTGGGTTAGTAACCATAAACATCGCTAACAACGAGGATATCCAACTGATAACATTGAATTATGATAAACTAAGACTTCTCTGTTTTTGTTTTTATTGATTTTTCTTTGTTCTTCAAATAATACGATGTGTTTATGTTGTTTCTTTTTTACTTTGAAGCTATAAATTGAAACTGAATGACCTTAATGTTATTTTAAGAGCTTTTCTATATGAATTTATCATATATTTTTTTATTTGAACAACAGTTATGTCAATCATACCTCCTCATCGTTTAGAGCATTCATACGAGATTAATAGTTTAGAAGTTTGGATAAATATCACGTATCAAAAACTTGTAAATTTAGATTGTAGGTTTTCAAAGACTAACCACACCAAGAAGAGATACAAAGGCACCTTTTACTGTTCAGATTAAACCAGTAAATCATTGATCCAAACTGGGACAGATTACATATAATATTGTGAGACCGATTCAGGGGAAGTGACCCAGGCAGATAATTTGTATCAGCTGTCCAGAAAGATTGAGTACCATCGTCCACAAGAAAAATGCAATTGTCTAAGGTGCCAAATTAGTTTCACCTCTGGAATTAATACTTTCTGCATGAAACGTTGTAGTTTTTTATATTAAAACATCTTAATTTCTGTCACAGATCTTCATTAGAAAATAAATTGCATGCAATATGTTAATGCCAAAATTGAATCTTTATATTAACTGCCTGTTTGTAGTTGAGCACAAAGCGACACAATGAATAGGTTGTCTGTGCTGTGCCCACTGTGGGTATCGAAACCCGGTTTTTAGTGTTATAAGACTACAGACTTGAGTAGTAATTACCTCAGTGACACTGGGGGCATTATTTATATTTTATAATTCAACACACTTTACATTCAACAGTAAACACTGAGTAAATATCTGATATCTCTTAGGTTCCATAAAGTACATTTTCGACAAATAGATATAACGTAGCTTTTATTTTTATATCAAGGACAAAAGTATCAGTTAAAGTAAGCTACAATATAAATGTTCCTAAAGTAAAACACAAAAACAGTTTCTATCAAACACATTTGTAATATGTACATTGAAAATGTAAAATTACACAAAGCTACACATGTCATTGAAAGTCATTCAGTGGGATATGATATAAATATCTAGATACGACCAACTTTCTTATGAGAAATAATCACCCTCACTAAAATAAACATTGTTTCTTATTCCTCCACAAAAACGTCATTCATAATATCAAATCTGTTATTAAAAGTACGTTGGTTTGATCGAATACAATAAAGGTGTTAATCAAATGTTAAGTTTGTTGTGTTTCTGTCAGAAACTACTTATTTAGAAGAGTAATCAATTGTGCAATTTTTAATTATAAAGTTTACGTCATATTCAATGTGATACGCCAAATAATGATATATATTGAACCCAGTACATTTTCAGAGACCTATAATAAGTTTAATTATTTTTATTGCTTTCTATTTGTCTTTACTTTGTTAACTTATTTTGCTTGTTTCTTTTAGATTTTCTTGTCCAAGCTGCACAAGGATTTTTTAGCGCAAAGCTACAAAAATAAGATATCTGCGTTCTGCCCATCACGTGGAATTGAACCTCGGATGTTAACGTAAAAATATATTTGACTTACAGGAGCTATTGCGCCTAGCTGTCCCTAATTTGAGTTTATGGACTTGAACTCCTAGACTAGAGAGAAGACAGCTACACAACAGCACCCCCCGTCTACTCTTGGGTTACTCTTGTCTAACTGGATAATAGTATTTGATCGTTACTCTCATGCTACATAAACGGCCCTAAACTGCGGAGCGCGTTTTTTTACAACAAAGGATCATGAACCATCAATCCTTAGATTGAAAGTGCAGACACACTAACCACTAAGCTACATGCAACTTATCTTGACAGAAGAAGTAGAGATGATAATTAATATTATGAAGTAAAATACATATGCTGTTACTAACCTAAGATTTTTCTTTTCAGGCTCATTTTAACTGAAAGGTATTTCTACTTTCCTACATAATAGCACCTGCAAGAATTAACATATAGCAACCCATATAACTTTTCAATCACAACTGAGTTTAATTTATCTTATTTTTGTCTGTTAACATTCTACTACACTGTGTGCCTATGCTATTATGTAGGGATGATGCCAGTGCCATCTCTACTATCTTGTTAGTATTGTTTTTGAAGGATTGATATTAGCCACCCATACATTTGCTTCCTTTTCTGAAAAATTTCTCTTTGCTTGTTATTTTGATCTTTCCGAACTAAAAAACAAGATACGTATCGAATATGTTCTTTTTCGTGGCTTCTAATAACAAAAAAGCATAAGTATTTTATAAAATCTTCCATCTTTTATTTCGGGTTGAATTTCATAAAACTATGAAATAAACTTACTACGGTAAGCTGAAAATACAGGAATTCTAGATTACCCGTTCAGTTGAAATTTTGTCACGAACGTTTTCGTTCTCATTCACTCACCTAACTCTATTACTGACGTGCATTTTGTTAACGATTCTTACTCAAACTCGATTCGTGGAAAATAAAAAAAGTATCAAACCTAGACCTAATGTTACTTTATTGGGTTTTTTCTATGTTGTTTGCTGATGGTAAATTTTGAGTAACTGTTTATAATTGAACGATTAGCTCCAACTTGTGAACGTTCACTGACATCTTGACATGTATCAAATAGAAGAATATAATAGCCTTGATGTCTTTTTAACAGCTATTGAATATCATTTATCTTATGTGCTTCGTTTCGGAAACAAAACCCATAATTCGTGGCTTTAAGCTGTCAAGGAAGGATTAATGTAACACGTTTAGTTAAAATTTAAGTGTAATAATGCTATCTATTGGAAATGCATCTTCTGAAGTAGTAGCAAATCAAGAAATAAATATAAAAGAGGGGAGTCCATTTTTTATTGAACTAATAAAGCAATAGACCAACCAGCTGTCTTGGAAACCGATTTTAGTGGACTGACTCAAACATTTATCTTGCATCAGCTGTCTTAAAAAATAAAGGAATATCGAACATCACCGAAAGAAATACATAGCAGTATTTTTTCTTTTAGATTACAAACATCTGCACTACTTTTGGAATATCAAAAACTATAATATTAATAACATAAATACATTATCACAAATTGTTTGTTGTAAATTATTTACCTATAGCTAAATGCTAAGTGTTGGCTGGGACTGAAATAAAGGTATAAATATGTTTGGTTATATAAAGTTCCAAACGTGTA
Source organism: Limulus polyphemus (assembly GCF_000517525.1). Classification (NCBI taxonomy): domain Eukaryota; kingdom Metazoa; phylum Arthropoda; class Merostomata; order Xiphosura; family Limulidae; genus Limulus; species Limulus polyphemus. The sequence goes on from NW_013666145.1 coordinate 94,314, forward strand.
AAGCCAAAATATAACATAAATAATTTAAAAAAAGTTTTCTATAACACTTTTCATACGTAGTAGAGTCCACGGTATTAAAAGTAGCACCAATAGACATCCACCTTTGAAAAATATCAAATTTACAAAACCTGTAATGAATAAATCGAGTAATAGTATAAAATATATATAGTGTGGTATTTCCAGATGAAACTGATTTCTCCCAAGAGTGGATTAGAAAGGTCTTCTATAAAATAGGAAATTGGACCAGGAAATATTTCAAAGTAATTCTGGATTTTTCTAAAACTAAGAACACAAATACAAACACACAATGAAAACAATCTTTATTTAGTAACACAGTAAATAGTGTTTGTATTAATTAACACAAAAGTCAATCGTCATTACTGGAATAATGGAGAGCTGCATAAGTTGAAAATCTACAGAATCTCGCTGTAAGACCTATTGCAAAATCAGCCTGTATCTATTCCAGTTTGAGAAAATATCCTGTTATATACTTAAAGCAATAACATCATATTTTCCCAGGGTTACTAGCACCACCCATGTGAAAGGTCATTCCTATTGTAAAATAAGAGAGGTTGCAATCTACCACTGGACAAAATTACTATACATTATTATGCGCCAAATGAAAGTTTTAAGTTCTGTTTTCCATGGACAGACTAGGTATTATCTACAATGAATGACACAGAATAAGAAGTAGCTAGAGTAAAAGGAACTTAACTATCGTGATCAATTTATTAGATGAAAACTGCATATACGTTAAATAATATCAAATAGTTTGAAACATTCTGTATTAATACAAGGAGGTATTAAACATAATTTATCTCACCGTCGTTAATTTGAAAATTTAAAACAAACTAAATCTATACATTACATTGGTCAAAATGCAATGTACAACACTTGCATTCAACACAAATGACACAAACTTCAAAGATACAATACTCAAAGAAAAACTCCTTAATATTAATGTACAAGTTTAAGATACAAACTGAATCACAAAAATACAAAAATAAACTTTTTAATAAATAATACAATCGGTATTACAAGAATATACCCTTTAATATATATATATATATAATACAATCGGACATTTATGTCATAGAAATAAATAAAAAACCTCTACAAAATATCAATAACCAAGAATATACCCTTTAATATATATATATAATACAATCGGACATTTATGTCATAGAAATAAATAAAGAACCCCAACAAAATATCAATAACCACTAAAAATGTACTCTGATGAATATCATTAATAACATCAAAATAACCTTTAACATAGATAATATTGATATAAATAACATGCAAACCATATGACCTCCCTGAAAATAAAAGACTTATTTACATCAAATTCCAAAAACAAAATCAGAAGTACCAAAAACAGTTTGCGTAGTGCAACACACTATCAATAAAATATCCACTGACATTGTCATGTAACCCAGGGAAAAAGTATTCTTTAATACTGAAATCATTGACATAATGCAAAACAGCCTATTTTACATTTACTTACATTGCAATTAGAGTATATTAAATTAATAAAGCAAACTCACAAAAAATATATCCTTCAATGTTAAACAAAAATATTAACCCTTCACTACACTAGAAAGAAATATAAGGAATATTAAGATTTCAGCTGTTAGTCAAGTCATAATTATGGGTGATTTTAATTTCAGGCACATAGATTGGGAAATTTTAGGGTCAAACCGTGAGAAAGAAAGATTTTTGGAAAGTGTTCAAGATGCCTTTCTTCACCACTTTGTCAAGGAACCTACTTGAAACAATGCTATTTTAGATTCATTGTTAATTTCAAATATATATAAATGATCAAGAGGGTGGGAATTGGGGAACATTTGGGTGCAAGTGGATATTGCTCTATTAGGTACAATATTTTTCCTGCATTTAGAGATAAGGATTAATGATATTTTGGTTATAAATTTTGAAGGGATGCGACAAAAATTGTCTGTTGTGAATTGAGCAGCTGAATTATTCGGAGACACTGATCAGATGTGAAAAATTTAAACATATTCCTTATAGAAAGAAAAGAGTAGCTGCAAAAAAACAGGCTGGCTCACAAATGGTATAAAGAATACAATTAACGAAAATTATCACAAATTCAAGTAATTTAAATTGTCTGGTATGACAGAAGATTTCGAAGATTATAGAAGATCAATAAAGCCCCCCCCCCCCCCAGTAGCACAGCGGCATGCCTGCGGACTTACAATGCTCGAATCCGGGTTTCGTTTCGATCCCCGTGGTGGGCAGAGCACAGATAGCCCATTGTGTAGCTTTGTGCTTAATTACAAACAAACAAACAAAGATCCACAAAGTTAGTGAAACAGGAAATTAGGACATTAAAAAGAATGTATGAGAAAACGTTGGCTGAAAATTAACAGTAAGGATTTCTTTAAATACATTAAGGGTAAACAAAATGTTAGGATGGGGGTATGACTCTTGAGGGATGATAAGGGAAGGCTCGTATCTGATGATTATGAGATGGCTGGGTTATTAAATTTTGCTTTACTACCGCAGATTTAACCAATATTTCACATCTTGAACACTTGATAGAGGGAAACAAGATCGAACTAGATGATTGCATTAATTCTGAGCTGGTTAAGAAAAAATTGGGAAGTTTAAAGAACGACAAGGCTCCTGGACCAAATAATATTTCCCCGAGGGATTAGAAGGAGGTTAAATATTAGATATGTGAGTCACTTGCTAGTAGATTTTGTCAGTCCTTGAATAGTGAACAGATACCAGAGGATTGGAAGTTAGCTAATGTAACTCTTCTTTTCAAAGGAGGTGATAAAAATTGTCTCAGGAATTATCGACCTATTAGTCATACATCAGTTGTGGGAAACGTTTTGGAAAGTCTGATAAAAGATGCATTGCAAAGTCATTTAACGAAGGTGGGAATTTTATTGGATATTTGACATGGTTTTACTGAGGAAAAATCTTTCCTTACAAATCTTTTGACATACTTTGAAAAGGTTACTATTTATGTAGATGAGGGTAAAAGTGTACATTGGTGAATCTGTATTTTCAGAAAGCATTTGACAAGGGCCACGTAAAAGGCTTGTAAAAAATTATCTCAGTAGATGTGGGGATAAGTAAGCAAATTGGATAGAAGAGTAGCTGGATGGAAGAAATCAGTTTAAATAATTGAGGTAAATCCAAAACAAATGCCCTAAGAATAAGCAATGATATACCACACTTGTGACATTAATCCAGTTTGACTGAACTCCATTTATAAAAACCCTTTTGCTGATGATATCAAGGTCTTGGGTGTTGCTAGCTGTGAGGAGGATGCTGCTACTTTACAAAATAATTTAGATCAGTTACTGAGTTAAGTGAATAAGTGGCAGATTGGTTTTATTTATAACAGATGCAAAATAATGCATTTAGATTATTATTATAGTTTGAATTATAAATATAGGTTGGACGGAAATAACCTTAACAGTGTTATATAAAAAAGGGATCTTGGTGTAGTGGTTGATCAGTCTTTAAAGCCATATAAGCTGTGTGCTGTTGCTAATGGTAAGACAAATAGGATTTTACGTTTGATCTACAGAAATATTGAATACAAGTCTAAATAGGTTATAATTTCATTGTAGAGGTCATCGGTTAGACCACATTTGGAATATTGTGTTCAATCTTGTGCTACCTACTTTAGGAAAAACATTGAATTGTTGGAAAGGGTTCAGAGAAGGGTTACTAGAATAATGCCTGGGATGGAAGAGCTGTCATACGAGGAGAGGCTGAAATCTATGAAATTGTTTTCTCTTACAAAAAAGAGTTAGGAGTGATCTGATTGAAGTATTTACGACTATAAATGGAATTGATAGTGCTGATGCATCATCTGTTTTCATACTTGACAGTCATAATAGTAGGATCCTCTTGAAGGTTGACCAGATTCCGGGAGAACCCTGGTAAGATGGTCTCCTGGATAAAGCCTACTACCCCAAAAAATACCAAACATGAATGTCATTATGGTCATGACCAACACAGTTGATTAACCAGACAGATGGTGGCCAGGCCATCTTCCCTGCCATAAAGGGAAACCCACATTAACTGCAGGACTGCCTATTGTCCAAGGCAAGCAGTTGAAGAAAAGGGACTTTAGATCAAAAGCAATTACTGAACAATAGGTTCTATTACAACCCCGGAAAAAGTGGAGAATTGATTGCCTAAACACTCATCCCAAAGTTATCTCTGACCACCTTACACTGCAACAGATCTTTATTTTTTAACTAAAGGGTACTTTGTGTATATCATTGTAACGAATTTGTTGTTATATATTTATTCTAATATCAACGCTTGTTTGGATTAAATTTATATTTAGAAACATACATGGCTTATACTGTTAAATGTGTATTGCAAAACTCCCACCAATTCTCCAAAGTTGTAGAAGATTCTCGAGAATAAAAATCGACAATATATGTATATACGTAAACGCTTAAATGTAACTAAGTATTGTTACGTAAAACTGAAATGTCTAGAACGCCTCCACACGGCTATAAATATAACCAACGCAACACGCCAAGGAGAGTATCTATTATTAGTTCGCTATAGGCAGTGTGCTATAAACTTCGGAAGCTGTAACTGTAGTTGTTATAACGCTTATCAATCGGAAACTTCAGACATTTGACCAGTAATATTTGTAAATTTCGAACATTACAAACCATTTAATTTCAGTGGATTTACATCGGACATTAATACTTTTACGAAAACATTACTCAGTCTCTAATAGGCGTATGAACAGTGAATACTACAGAGCTTGCTAGCTTCCTGTTACATGAATTGTGCCTACATCAACTCGAAATTAACTCGCTCATCGTGAACCCTCGATAAAATATCAAAGAAGTTCCAGACTAGAAAGAAGACTTGATATTGTTTGTAACTTTGTGAAACTTTTGTTTATAAATCATTGTTTGTAATAACTATTTGTAAATTGTACTGTTGTGTATATATTAAAACGTAATTGTGTTAAAAAAGGAAATTGTGTATCAATCTTGTTGGCAAATATCTTAAACTGACTATATATCAGCATTTATTTAAATACTG